>NW_015162543.1:323975-327859 GCF_001447785.1 Gekko japonicus | reverse complement strand
AGGAATTCGAACCTGAGTCTCCCAGATCCAGTCAGACACTCTAACCACACCAGCATGCCAGCTCCTAATTCTGTCAACAGTTTGTCAGAGAAACGATAAGGAACGGGGGCCAGAGGGATTCTCTCACCCCAATAGTATGGATACGACAGCCCTCTGAGGTAGGTAAGAATGAGAGAGGGAGACCGGCTGAGTACGGATTGCACCGTACACTCTCCTGGTCCTATCCTAACATCAGCATCCTGGAAATACATCCTTTGCTCCAGTCAGGAATAACAAATGGGAATAAAAACCACAGCGTGGAGCTTCCAAGCAGGACATTTCAAACTCTTCTGAATTAAAAACCCAAACAATTTAGTCAGTACTTGATGTTCCCGGAAATATTTTATTTCCTTAAAAAAAAGCCTTTTGCTTTCATACTTCACCAGATCTCTGCTTCGGAATCCCCATAAACCAATCTCAATCCACCCTCCATCACGTCTGAAGGATTACAGGCGTTGCTTTTTAAAATTTTTTCTTAATTAAAGCCACAAACGGTTCTGACAAATTAAACCAGGCAATCAGTCCCCCCCCTCCAATAGCTAGCAATCCAAAACAGTCCAGTGGAGCCTGAGCAGTGGGTGTTGCCTTCTGACACACTTCCGGTGATGTCAGGGGGTGTGGCATATGCAAACAAGTTATGCTAATGAGTTATGCTAATGAGGTCCTGCATCTCTTTTTCTACGAAAGGACCCCTGGTAACACTTATGGGAAAAGCTGCTTACGTTGTCTGGTGGAGGGGTTTTGGGTCAACCCCACCCTCCCCAAACACGCACAAACAAATGTCAACACTTATGGGGAAAGCTGCTTACGTTGTCTGGCGGAGGGGTTTTGGAGCCACGGGAAGAGTCTTCATGGTGGCTGGCTCAGACCTTGGATCTAGGGTTGTCATCTTCAGGTTGGGAAATACCTGGAGATTTTGGGGGTGGAGCCTGAGGAAGGCAGGGTTTGGGGAGAAGAGGGACTTCAATGGGGTAGAATGCCATAGAGTCCACCTTCCAAAGTGGCCATGTTCTCCAGGTGAAATGAGCTCTATCGCCTGGAGATCAACTGTAATCCCAGGAGATCTCCACCCACCACCTGAAGCTCGGACCATCAAACGAGAGTGTAGCCGGCCTCATTATAGGGTGGGCCCTGTTATGCTGTGATTTTATTTATACCCTGATTCCTTCCTCGATGGGGACCCAAGGTGGCTTATAACACCTTCTCTCCATCTCCATGCTATGCCCGCAACCTTCCCTCCATCAGGTAAATTAGGATGAGAGATCCAGTGATTTTCCCTTATGGTGGTGTTGGAGTGAATGACTCAGCATGCCTAGACATTGGGGGGCGCTACATCACTCTAATTGTGAATAGGTGTTATCTCCTTGAGTGGGATGCCTCTCTTTGCTTTAACCTGGGAGCTGCCCTCTGACTTCTCCTCTCCCTTTGTCCTCTCCCTCTCTTCACATGGCCTTCCATGGAGACACCTATCTCTGCAGGTCCCTCCCGTAGAGACAATGCCCTCGTACTCCCACACACATGATGCCAGACAAGCTGGCCATTTGTGGCAGGGAAAGTACTCTTTAGATTGGGCTTCTTTCTCTCCTTCTGACTGCAACCTGAATGTGAACTGGATCTACGTGAATAAATGTAAGTTTGCCTTTTTTTTGCAATATACTTCTTGGGAGATTTATTTACTGTGCTCAGGATCATGCTTCTAGGACTGGGCAAGCTCTGCTGTATTAACAAAATATCCCAATGGTTGCCAGCCTTCAGGTGGGTCCTGGAGATCTGCCGCTATTACAGTTCATCTCCAGACTAAAGAGATCAGTTCACCTGGCCGCTTTGGAGAGTGTGGACTCTATGGCATTATACCTTGCTCAGATCCCTCCCCTCCTCAGGCTCTTCCCCACCAATTTCCATCTCTTTCTCAACTCAGAGCTGGCAACCCTTATCTTTTATCTTATTTATTTATACTTATATTTATACCCTGCCCACCCTGTAAACAGGCTCTGGGCGGCTTCCATGGCCATCTTCCATGGCTTAGCAGGGATTCGAATCTGGGACTCCCAGGATCCTTAACCAATTCTAACCACTACACCACACTGTCTCCCCCTTCTGAGTCATACTTCTGGTTCTGCAGAAGCACACGCAGGAAGCACAGAATCGGTTGGAGAATTCATTTCCTTGAGAATCTAATGTCCAGGGTTTGTTTTGTGAAGAGGGAAGCACACCCCACTGGTCTTTATAACTGCAAAGGCTGCGGCCATAAGGTGTGAAGGGAGTGTCGTTGAAATCTCCGATCTGGGTTGGAAAATACCTGGAGACATTGGGAGTGGATCCAGGAGAGGGTGGGATTTGGGGAGGGGAGGGGCCTCAGCATGGTACAATGCTAGAGAGTCCACCGTCTGAAGCAGCCCTTTTCTCCAGGGGAGCTGATCTCTGCCGGCTGGAGACCAGTTGGAAAGATCTCCAGGCCCCACCTGGAGGCTGGCAACCCCATCCCACAACTAACTAATTGCCCGTGGTCCTGGCACTGACACAGCCCTCTGGAGGTCCAAGCCCTCCCTGACACTTCCCAGTCAGTAGGGAGCGCACGAGAGACAAAGCCTCTGAATGATCTGAACCGCCAGGTCCCCAGAGAGCTTGCACTTAAATAAGCTGATCATGCCTTCACTCCTCCGCACCTTTTGCTTCACTGCAATTGCCCGGGCTGCAATTTAACTTGCAAGCAACAAACCCAGTGTGACTATATTATAAAAGCGTTTTGTCGAAGCTGAGCGGGGGGAGGGCAGCAACGGGAAGCACTTCTCTCTCTCGGGACCTTTGAGACCGGGCGTTCACACAGCCGGTTCGGAAAGGAGAGGATTTTCCCCCTGCTTAGTCTCTTACCTCTTCGGTCATTTCCTTCTGCTCTGCCCCTCTCCTCACACCTTTGTGGGAGTGGAAGGTGCCGTGAAGTAGCAACCAGCTTACAGTGAGCCCACAGGGTTCTCAAGGCAAGAGGCCGACAGAGGCGGTTGGCCGTCGCTCGCCTCTGCGTGGCAACCCTGGACTTCCTTGGCGGTCTCCCATCCAGGGACCAACCAGGGCCGACCCTGCTTAGCTTCTGAGATCTGACAAGACTGGGATTGCCTGGGCCACCCCTCCAGCCTTCATTTCCTCTTAATACAACTTGAGCAGGTCTTCAGTCTCCTGCCTTCTTCTCCTTCGGAATTCTGGCTTAAAAGCCATTCCCAGAATCGGCGCATCCACCACTTCACTGTGGCTTTCTATTGCCGGCACACTGCCTTTTAGCTAGAGTTGCCGAGGCTTGTTACCTGCAGCCTTCGGCTTGGAAGACGGGGTGGTGGTGGTGGTCTACCATTGAGCCACATCATTTCTTTCTTTAGCACATTTTTATCCTGCCCTTCCTTCAAAGACCTCAGGGTAACATGCATCCTTTCCCCCTCCTCCATTATATACCCACAACCAATGCTCCCTCTAAGCTGTGGTGTTCTATGAGCAAAAATTCTACTTTGTGAGCTACTGGCATTAAAGTTGTGAGCCAGCCATTTGGCTACTGCATACATGAGTTTGCTCTGGAGCCATCCTTCCTGAGCTAAGGCAAAAATGTGTGAGCCGGAGGCTAAAAACCTGTGAGCTAGCTCACACTAACTCAGCTTAGAGGGAACACTGCCCGCAACCCCCATGTAAGGTTGGCCAGGTTGAAGGAGAGTGGCTGGCTCAAGGACACCCACGGCACTTCATGGCAGAGTGGGGATTCGAACCTGGGTTTCCCAGGTCCTAGTCCAACAGTCTAACCACTATACTGTCAGCCCTCCCTTCCTTGGGGCTGTAGGCTGCTCAGTAGCACTGTGCTGAAG
>NW_015162543.1:319371-323147 GCF_001447785.1 Gekko japonicus | reverse complement strand
GGGTTTTGCCAGTTCACACAGTAAAATCCAGTTGGAAAGTGCATTGAAAGTGGATTGAAAGTGCACTGTTTAGTGCAGGGGTGTCAAACTCATTTGTTACAAGGGCCGGATCTGACATAAATGAGACCTTCTTGGGCTGGGCCATGTGTGTCATAAAATGTAATGCCAGGTAGTAATACTTTGTTTATTTAACAGTGTCTGATAACTGACACCTCTTGCTCTGAATTATTGCATCAAAATGTCTGTGCTGTTGCAATCTTGAGTATGCTGTTCAGGTGTGTATCTGTAAGCTGCAAACCTATGATGACGCAGCACCAGCAGAACTGGAAGAAGCAGCAGAAGAAAGCCAGTTCCATTGCAGGCCTGATAGAAAACCTCTGGGGGCCTAATCCGGCCCCTGGGCCGCATGTTTGACACCCCTGGTTTAGTGTGTGTGTGACCGCAGCCTCCCTGAGGATTTAAACTGCAGGTTTTTATACCAGACATAAACTGATATGATACTGAATTGACCACTAGAGGAAGCAAAACATGCATGGTACAGAACCATCCCCCCACCTTGAAGAAACAGGAAAATGAGAATGCAGAAAAGCCCAAAGACCCTGTCCAGACACCTTTAGCTGGAGATGCCAGGGATTGAACCTGGAATCTTCTGCACACAAGGCAGATGCTCTCCCTCATTTCAACACCCCAACGCTGCACGGAATACGCTGTCTCAGCCTTTGGAACACAGGGCTTCTGTGCTGGAATTGCCCAACATTTCCCAAGCGAAACATTTTGAAAGAACAGCAGATTTCGTATATAACTCAGCGCAGCAATTTAACGGATAAGGATCTGTTCATTACTCTTATCTGACTAAAAGAAAATAATATAATTGAAACCCAATCAGAGGCCTGTGACGAATCACGGAGAGAACAATTTATTCCTTTCCCCCTCCCCACGAGAGAGCCAGATGCATTTGCAAAGAGACCCGCCAGACGCAGTGGTCTTCTTAACCCCTCGATTCTGCTCTTCAAGTTGCCTAAAGAAGAATGAGGTCACAACCTCCCTGATGTATGCGGTATCAGGGGCAGAGGAAAAACATTCAGACAAGGTGGGCTGGAGCCCCAAATCCAGGTTCCCAGTCAAAAATGCCAAGTAAACCATCTGAACATAAGAACATAAGAGAAGCCAATGTAGGATCAGGCCAATGGCCTGACACTCTGTCACACAGTCGCCAAAAATACCAGGTGCCATCAGGAGGTCCAGCAGTGGGGCCAGGGCTCTAGAAGCCCTCCCACTGTTGCCCCCCCAAGCACCAAGAATACAGAGCATCCCTTGCCCCAGACCGAGAGTTCCTAACTATACCTTGTGCCTAATAGCCACCGATGGACCTCTGCTCCATACGTTTACCCAGTTCCCTCTTGAAGCCGCCGCTTGTAGCTGCCGCCACCTCCTGTGGCAGTGAATTCCATGTGTTAATCACTCTTTGGGTGAAGAAGTACTTCCTTTTATCTGTTCTAACCCGACTGCTCAGCAATTTCATGGAGTGGCCACGAGTTCTCGTATTGTGAGAAAGGGAGAAAAGTACTGCTTTCTCTGCCTGCTCTATCCCATGCATAATCTTGTAAACCTCGATCATGTCTCCAAGCTAAAGAGCCCCAAGCATTTTAACCTTTCTTTTAACCAGGGGTCTTTTTGTAGAAAAAGTCCAGCAGGAACGCATTAGCATAATAGACCACACCCAACAGCAGAAACTCATTAGCATATTAGGCCACACACACCATGTTACCAGAAGTGTGGTCATCCAGCCACACCCACCTTTTGCTTCTTATTCTGTTTACCGTGTTTGTTGTCAAAACCCAGGGCCTTTTTTTGTAGCAGGAACTCCTTTGCATGTTAGGCCACACACCCCTAACGTAGCCAATCCTAATGAGTTTCTGCTGTTGGGTGTGGCCTATTATGCTAATGAGTTCCTGCTGGGTGTGGCCAACTTGGGAGCTAGCTGGAACTCCGTTCCTGTGCGTTCCTGCCCCTAAATAGCCCTGCTTTTAATTTTTTGGAACCCAAGAAGTAGTCTCTCTTTTCTTTTGCTGTCAACTTTTGCAGCTGACTTATGACAACCCTGTAGGGTTTCCAAGGCAAGGGACGTTCAGAGGTGGTTTGCCATTGCCTGCCACTGCGTTACGACCCTGGACTTCCTCAGTGGTCTCCCATCCAAATACTGGCCAGGGCTGACCCGGCTTAGCTTCTGATATCTGATGAGATCAGGCTAGCCTGGGACATGCATGTCAGGGTAAAAAGTACAGAGAGAAGTGATTTACAAAAACTAGCGTTTGTCGCTTGTGGAGTTTGTGACAAACTCTTCACCGCCTGTTACAAATTGTAAGAAATGTCCACTAAGAAAATCCAGCACCCAGAATTGCTCTAAACTGTATTGCAACTGTATTGGAGAGCTCACCTCGACCGCGGTGGTACTCTAACAGCCATAGTGGCTGCTCGGATGATGTTACAGAGCAGGCGTTTAACTGCCTGCGCCACCGCTCCCTTGTGACAAACTCTTCACTGCCTGTTACAAATTGTAAGAAGGGCTCTGGAACAACAACAAAATGTCCACTAAGAAAATCCAACACCCAGAATTGCTCTAAACTGTATTGCCAGAGACCCTGACTTTGCTGTACTGCACCAATATCCATCTTCCTCTCCCCAGTCCGCCACCCGCCCACCTCACCAGATGGAAAAGCTTATAGTGTGTTCGACCCAAGAGAAAACAGGCATCGCAAGCGCCGACTGCAACTGCATCCTTGCAAGAGCAGAGAAAGCTGAGCTGACTTAAAAAAAAAAAAAGATTCTTAGAAATAGGGCTTTAGAAAAGATAACGCACCAGGAGCTCAGCTTTGCCAGAGGATGCAGAATTCTTAAATTACAAGGCAGCTTTTGGTATCCCTCAAGAACTACAGAGGGAATTCAGTTAAATCTAGGAAGGGTGAATGCATTTTTAGGGATGCCAGCCTCCGGGTGGGACTTGGGGATCCCCTGAATTACATCTCATCTCCAGACTACAGAGACCAGTTCCCCTGGAGAAGATGGATGCTCTGGAGGGTAGACTTTAAGGCACTGTACCCCACTAAGGTCCCTGTCCTCCCCAGGCTCCATCCCCAAATTTCCAGGAGCTTCCCAACCTGGATCTGGCAACCCTACTGCCCCCAAACCCCTCACCGGTGGCTGGGGGAACCTGTCAACACTACATTTTGGAATGAATAGCGAACCAAGCAGTTTCTAGAATCATGCAGAAATTTAAAGACTGTACACCAAGGGGAAGTTTGGGCATTGCCCACAATAGTGATTTCTGTCCGTGTATGATCTCTTCTTCCACATTCAAGTTTTGATACCAAAAGTTCTAGCCCCAAATAATTTTTTTAAAAAAAACCCTCCAGAGAAAACCATATGATAAGATTATCCACAGCCACCCGCTGGATCTACTGTAATTGATCGAACAAATTAAATTGGCTCTGCTTCATTAAGCAAACTTTTCGGAAGTCTGTTATCAAACATATATCACAATTTCATCCAATAGGAGACCAAATTTTTTTCAGCTCTTTGTGTTTTGCAAGGAATATACAACCTCCGCTCACTTACTGAACACATCTAAAAGTATTTGGCTTCATTCTAAAAGATCTAGGGGTTCACCAATGTCCCCATATCTGAAGAAGAGATTGGATTTATACCCTGCCCTTCACTACCCAAAGAAGTCTCAGAGCAGCTGATAATCTCCTTTCCCTTCCCCTCCCCACAACAGA
>NW_015162543.1:308734-318936 GCF_001447785.1 Gekko japonicus | reverse complement strand
ATATTAAATATATTAAATATTAATTAATTAATTATTAAATATTAATTATTAAATATTAATATTAAAGGGCTCTTTTTGTAGCAGGAACTCCTTTGCATATTAGGCCACACACCCCTAATGTAGCCAATCCTCCAAGAGCTTACAAAGCTTACAAAGCTCTTCTTACAGGAGCTACTGTAAGCTCTTGAAGGATTGGCTACATTAGGGGTGTGTCGCTTAATATGCAAATGAGTACCTGCTACAAAAAGAACTCTCTCTTGAGAGTTCCAGCACATCTTTTTCAAAGAAGCAGCAGCAGCAGCAGCAGCAGCAGCAGCAGCAGCAGCAGCAGCAGCAGCAGCCCTGGGTAAACACACTTACATGCACATAACACTGATATAACATTTCGGTAGTGGTTACGTGTATGGACTCTAATCTGGGAGAATCGGGTTTGATTCCCCACTCCTCCACAAGAGCTGTCCTTGAAAGAGCAGTCCTTGAAAGAGCTCTCTCAGCCCCATCTACCTCACAGGGTGTCCGTTGTGGGGGAGGGGAAGGGAAAGGAGTTTGTAAGCTGCTCTGAGACTCCAAGTGAAGGGCGGGGTATAAATCCAATCTCCTCTTCTTCTATACTTGCATTGAGATTTCTTTTTTTTTTGCAGCGTTTTATCAATACTTACATTGGGGTGAAAAATACACATGGACAGGAAGAACTAAAAAGTCTGGCTAAAGGCGCTTGCGCAGTGCTCTGTGTAAAGTTGAGAAACTTTGTTGTCGTCGTCATCATCGTCGTTATTTTTGTAAAAAGGAGATTTCCTAAGGCATGTGTTCAGAAACGAGGTCAGGTAATTCAGAACTCTATTCAGGGATTCATTCAGATGAGAGAATCTTGGAAGCGTCTGGTACCCCCTTCCCCTGCGAAGCTGATTAGCTAGGCAGATGACATGCTGACCACCCCCTTTTCACCTGACAATGGGGTGTGTGTGCGCTACGAGCTGAATGCTACCTTTAAAAAAAATTATATCACAAATGTTTCTACAGGGCTGGTTATCGACACACTACACGGAAGGAAAGTTTGCAGCTCCCGTTTGAAGGAGATAAAAGCCACCGTGTCTTATCTTCCTGTGCCTCCCTGTTCCTTATCTCCGCATTTTTATAGAGGTTTCTCATGCCGAACAGCTTTTGGAGAGGAAATCAGGGAATGTTTTTTCCTCCGTTTTTAATTTCCGGCAGGGCTTGTTAGGGTGGAGTGAAGCCACCTCCCAATGCGCAACAGAGGTGGAGAATTAACAGCCATGACCCATGCAGAATTAGAGTGGGCTGTGCCTGTTGATTTCAGTGGCGCATTATGTGCTTAGTGTTGCATAGGATCAGCCTGCTAGCAGGATCTAGACCAGGGGTGGCCAAGCTGTGGCTCAGGAGCCACATGCGGCTCTTTCACACATATTGTGTGGCTCCCAGCAGGTCAGCTGTGGAAGCGAAGGGGAGGCGTGCCTCCCCAATTGGTCTTCCCTTCCCCAGCCAGTGTTCCCCTCCCTGGGTAGGCTTGAAGTAGGGGGGGAGCAGAGAAAGAAAGCAACTTTAGCTTTAAATGCATTCTCAAAGCCCCCTCCCCCAAGCCCACAATATCATTGTACAAATAAATATCATTATCAATATCTATTTTTATCCCTTTTGTATTTTTGTAATAAAAAGAAAAAATTGTGCGTTTTCCAATAAAAACATGTCTGTAATATTTAATAATCTTTCAATTTATTAATCGCTCAATCCTTGCAGAGCTGCTGGCTCTGAGTGATTTACAGTTACTCATTTCACAAGGGACTAACAATGCTTTATAGGGGTAAGGGAGGACAACACATATAATCTTTACATAGCACACGTTTTGCAGCCGACGGGGATTTGTTCAGTTGCAACTCAGACGTGATCCAGACGGCATTTTTCCCACTCAGCTCGGCTTCGCTGGATGACGTCAGCTCTTCCTCTCCAGGACTCTTCGGGTCGCAGCTCCATACTGCCACCGCCTGGCCAGAACGGCCCATTACAGGCTTCTTGATGCTGAAGAGATCTTCTAGGCTTTTCGATCTTGCCGAACCTTCCGTTCACCAGATAACACCTCCCCCACGGGGTGTGTGTGTGTGCCCACCCTCTCTAAGGTGTGGTACCCATTTTATCTACTTGTCGAAGCTTTCGAACTGCTGGGTGGACGGCGAGCTGGGGACAAGGCTAGTAGCTCACACCAGCGCGGGGCTAGAACTGACAACAGTTCTGTTCAGCTCAAATGTTACTTGTAACCAGAGGATAAATCCCCTGTGCCACCGCTCCACATATTTGCTCACGTTATGCGGCTCTCAAACATCTGCCATTTATTCTGCGTGGCTCTTACATTAAAGCAAGTTTGGCCACCCCTGATCTAGACTGTACACGCGTGAACACATGTGAAGCTGCCTTACAATGAATACCTTACAATGAATACCCTTAGTCCATCAGGGTCAGTACCGTCTACTCAGACTGGCAGCAGCTCTCCGGGGTCTCAGGTAGAGGTCTTCACATCACCTCCTGCCTGGTCCTTTCAACTGGAGATGCCAGAGAGTGAACCTGGGACCTTCTGCATGCCAAGCACATGCTCTACCACTGAGCAACAGACCTTTCCATTAAATAGTATATGTCTGAACCATACCCCCCCCCCAAGTTTGGACTGCATGTATTGAGATTCTTTGCTTTGTTACACATAATGCACATAATGTGAAAGCTGTCATGAATGTGGAAGACCAATCCTTCGAATAGGATTGTCAGAATGTGAAAGATCATTCCTTTGACTGGTGGTGTCAGGGCCCGGGAGGCTGATGCCATTTATTCTGCGTGGCTCTTACATTAAAGCAAGTTTGGCCACCCCTGATCTAGACTGTACACGCGTGAACACATGTGAAGCTGCCTTACAATGAATACCTTACAATGAATACCCTTAGTCCATCAGGGTCAGTACCGTCTACTCAGACTGAAAGCAGCTCTCTGGGGTCTCAGGTAGAGGTCTTCACATCACCTCCTGCCTGGTCCTTTCAACTGGAGATGCCAGAGAGTGAACCTGGGACCTTCTGCATGCCAAGCACATGCTCTACCACTGAGCAACAGACCTTTCCATTACAGTATATGTTTGAACCATACCCCCCCCCCCCAAGTTTGGACTGCACATATTGAGATTCTTTGCTTTGTTACTTAAAGTATTTTTTATGCACATAATGTGAAAGCTGTCATGACTGTGGAAGACCAATCCTTTGAATAGGGTTGTCAGAATGTGAAAGAACATTCCTTTGACTGGTGGTGTCAGGGCCCGGGGGGCTGAATCTGGAACCTTCTGCATTTGTAGCAGGTGCTCTACAACTAGGTCATGACCCTTCTCCTGAAATCCAGAGGGTTGCAATTTGTGTGTCCATTCATTCAGTATTAACAGCTAAGAAAAAGCCATCAATGACTTCACACGTACAAATTTCGCTTGCAGTTGCACAGCCTCATGGGTTGTATAGTTTTAAGACTGCAGAAAGGGCAACCCATTTTCGCAAGTGTGTTTTCCAGTCACATAAAGACAGAATGGTATTCCAGGACAAAATTATCAAAAATAAATAGATGGTTTGAGGCTTACATATATGTTTGGCTTGCGAGAATGAAGATGACTTGTTGTGTGTGGGGGGTGAAAAGACAAGAGGGAATGGGGCTTCAAGTACAGATCATTTTGTCCAAAAATCTTTGACATGCTTTCTGGCCTTCCTTCCCATGAAGAAAAACCTAGGAAGGGGTAGATTCTCAGAAACTATGTGCAAGTTGTGCCACTACCAACTCCTTAGCATGAAGCTGCCCCTTTCCTTCTCTGTCCACCTACCCCTAGTGGCCACCCTGTGGCATCTCTCAAATAATTGCCCCTCTTTCTTCTCCCCCAGCACCAGCTTTAGACCACTTCCTGGGATTTTTGCCAGAAGAGAGAGCTGAACTAGGGATGAGTCTCTGTATTGCAAATACGGGTATTCAAAAGGGGGGTCCCGCTTCCCGAATAAACCTAAGCATTGCTCCATCCGCAAAGTAATCTGCCTTGAATGTCAGCAAGAAAGACGGACTATAAAGAACCAAATGATAATAGAAATTGGGTTTGGATCAGTGCCTGCAGTCAAATTGCTCAAACGGACGATAAAGAATCTCACAATAAAGTTGCAGATATGCTGCACTGCGGAATGGTATTCCAGGACAAAATTATCAAAAATAAATAGATGGTTTGAAGCTTACATATATGTTTGGCTTGCAAGAATGAAGATGACTTGGTGTGGGGTGTGTGTGTGAAAAGACAAGAGGGAATGGGGCTTCAAGTACAGATCATTTTGTCCAAAAATCTTTGACATGCTTTCTGGCCTCCCTTCCCATGAAGAAAAACCTAGGAAGGGGTAGGTTGCCTTTGGTAGATTCTCAGAAACGATGGGCAAGTTGTGCCACTACCAACTCCTTAGCATGAAGCTGCCCCTTTCCTTCTCTGTCCACCTACCCCTAGAGGCCACCCTGTGGCATCTCTCCAATAATTGCCCCTCTTTCTTCTCCCCCAGCACCAGCTTTAGACCACTTCATGGGATTTTTGCCAGAAGAGAGCTGAACTAGGGCTGAGTCTCTGTATTGCAAATATGGGTATTCAAAAGGGGGGTCCCGCTTCACGAATAAACCTAAGCATTGCTCCACCCGCAAAGTAATCTGCCGCAAAGTAATCATCATTTGGCCTGGCCCAAACCATCCCTTGTTTCCAGTTTAATTGCTACGGGGTGAATAAGATTGAAGATAAGACCATGGGCAAGGAACATGGGCAAGGAGGAAATGGAAAGTTAGCAGAATACCGTGGCAGAATACCGACGAGGTTTCTCTTCCCCTACTGTAGGAATGGGTAGCTGCCTTATACACAGGCCCCATTGACAGCTTCTCCACCAGAGAGACAGTAGCATTTCTGTAAGTATTGTTTTTTGTGCATTCCAAATGTTTCCTTTCTTGGCAGCCTCCGGGGAGGGCCCGGAGCCAAGCCGGGGCACTCTGACACAGCTGTTGATTCTCCTGCTCGAGTTCAATGGCCAGTGTGACTGCCCCCCCTCCCACCGCCGCAGGCTGAAAAAGGAGCACCGTATAAAGAGGGCTATTCTTGCTTTGTGTTCTGGGCCGAAACAGATCAAATGAGTTGGTGTGGAAAGGAACGGATCGCTGGTGACCTTTGCAGGGAGAGCAGGGTTTTGTTCTGTGCCGGCGGCAACAAGAACGCCTTTCGTGGGCTGGAGGCTCCGGGCAGGGCAGGATCGGCACCAGGGTGGGTGGCTGAGACAAGCGGGCGGAGAAGCAAAGGTGGAATTCAGGATCTGGGATAGGAGCACAACATGCAGCTCCTTTTTGTATTTAAATAAAGGGACAGACATAGAACGGCAGCTCATCTCCAGGAGGCCGAGGAGGTAGAAGACTGGAGGGCGCCATGTTCGAGGAACCTTCCAGCCGGAGTGAAGAAACGTTGGGGTTCCCTCTAAGCTGAGTTAGTGTTAGCTAGCTCACGGGTTTTTAGCCTCCGGCTCACACATTTTTTTCTTAGCTCTGGAAGGATGGCTCCAGAGCAAACTCATTGATGCAGGAGCCAAATTGCTCGCTCGGAATTTTAATGCCAGTAGCTCACATAGTAGAGTTTTTGCTCACGAGACTCCACAGCTTAGAGGGAGCATTAATTGGGGGCATGCTTAGATTCCTCCTACACCCATTTGCAGGATGGGGAAGGTTCATAAGTAGGGCTGCCAACCTCTGGGTGGCAGCTGGAGATCTCCAGGAATTACCACTGATCTCCAGGCAGCAGAGAACAGTTTATAGGAGGAGCTGTGGCTCAGTGGTAGAGCATCTGCTTGGCATGCAGAAGGTCATAGGTTCAATCCCTGGTATCTCCAGTTAAAAGAACTGGCAGTAGGTGATGTGAAAGACCTCTGCCTGGGACCTTGGAGAGCCACTACCAGTCTGAGTAGACAATATTGACTTTGATGGACCAAGGGTGTGATTCAGTATGATGCAGTTCCATGTGTTCACCTGGAGGAAATGGCCGCTTTGGAAGGTGGACTCTATGGTATTATACCCTCTTGAAGTCATCAGAACCCCCAATGGAGGCGGGGGTCTCCTGTCACCATGCTCTGCCCCCCAGATGCCAATCAGCTGGCTGGTGGGGGGGGGACTTACTAGTAGAAAGAAGACAGCCTAGGCCACAATGTCAGTGTCGCACAGATGCTATCACGCCAGCAACGTCTGGGCAACACTCGGGTATTTGGGCAAAAACTCTATGATGGAAGCCAGTTTTGCAATAGAATTGTTGTCCAAATACCTGAGTGTCACTGGAAGACCCTGGCATCATGACATCACTTCCTGTGTGATGCCAGCAACGTGGACTGGACCTTTCTCCTGGTGAGTCCCCCACCCCCCCAATTCCCTGCCAGTTACCAGGAGGGACCTGGAAACACTATACTGAAGTCCCTCCCCTCCCCAAACCCCGCCCACCTCTGGCTCCACTCCCAAAATCTCCAGGTATTTCCCAACCTGGAGGTGGCAACTCTATTCACAAAGCAGGGTAGGCACCACGGTGGAGGGACCTGCCGAGGAAAGGCCTCACACATGATCACATTTCACCCTGTGCGCTAAACTCCTTGGGATCCTCTGTTTTCTTCATGTCACCTACATTTATTTATTTACTTATTTAACTTTAGACTTGATATACCGCCCTAACCCCGGGGGGTCTCTGGGCGGTTCACATGTGTTGCGTTCTAAGAACTGTAATCCTAACTTGGGCCACATCTAGTATTGGGGGTGAGACTGCCTACCAGCACCCTTGGTGGTGGGCCCTTGATGGTCTTCTGGCTGCTGGCTCGGCGTCTACTCGATCTCTACATAAAACGCCTACTTAGAAAGGAGCTGCTTGTTGCATCGAAGGATGTGAGTTCTAGTCCACAAGCGCTTGCGCAGGCATAAAACCGCTTTGTCTTAAGGTGCCCCAGGACTAGGGTCGCCAGCTCTGGTTTTGGAACTACCTGGAGATTTGAGGGGGTGGAGCCTGAGGAGGGCGGGGCTCAGGGAGGGGAGGGACTCTCAGTGGGGTACCATGCCATAGAGCCCACCTTCCGAAGCAGCCATTTTCCACAGGGGAACTGATCTCTATCACCCGGAGATCAGTTCTAATAGCAGGAGCTCTCCAACCACCACCCTACCCGGGACTTCTGCTTCTTTGCCTTCCTAATGCTGTTTTTGCCTATTCAAAAGCTGAATCCATCCAAGGAAGACAGAAAACAAAAAGCCAGTGGATTTTTTAAAATAGATTTTTAATATTTGGAGAAGAAGAAGAGGAGGAGACTGGATTTGTACCCTGCCCTTCACTACCCGAAGGAGTCTCAGAGCAGCATACAAACTCCTTTCCCTCCCCCTCCCCACAACAGACACCCTGGGAGGTAGGTGGGGCTGAGAGAGCTCTTGACAGAAACGGCTCTTTTTCAAGAACAGCTGTGCCAGAACTATGGCTTGCCCAAGGTCATCCAGCAGGTGCAAGTGGAGGAGTGGGGAATCACACCCGGTTCTCCCAGATTAGAGTCTGCGCACTTAACCACTACACCAAACTGGGCACATCCCTCCAGCTCTGGGGTGTGTAATGTGGTCCTTTCCGCCCCCAAAACCCCCAACAACAAAAGGGGGAATAGAACTGAAAGGCGCTGAATACAGCAACTTTGCTGACAATGGTCCCGGTCACACGGGCTGGAAAATGTGCACGCGCGCGCACGGGGGGGGGGGAAGCGTGCCTGTTTGCCCCGGAGCAATGTAACGCACAGCAGCCCGATCATATGTCCCATGGAGGTCCCGTGGGTATGCCATTAGGTGTCGATCACACTGGCAATTGCTAGGCGCCGCTTCCATAGCAAACTGGATTTTTTTCTCCTCACCACAGTATGCACATGTGCTAGTGGGCATTTGTGCGCATTTTATGGAGACTTTAAAAAAATCCAGTTTGCAACGGGACATGGGCAGGCGCCCGATGCCACGGGATTCCAGTGGAAACGCGATCAGACGCCCGCCATTGCCCCGCGTTTTCCGGAAACTAGCACATCGTATGTACTAGTTTTTTACTCCGTATCTTCGGCAAGAAGCCATGGGTTAGCCATGAGTGCACGCTTCTCAGATGTTGCGGTGTGATCGTGCCCAGAAAATCCGCCTATCATCCGTATCTTTAGCGCGGCAAATGCTCCGTGTGAATTGGACCAATAAGCAGTTCTGGGCCAGAGTGTCCTACAAATGCCACTTTTGAGATCAATGCCGAAAAGAAGCCAGCTGTGATTCGACAGCAAAAAACAAACAAAACCTAAATAGGTCCTGATCTTGATATCCCAGATTGCATTAATCTCACCAGATTTTAGAAGCTAAGCAGGGTCGGCCCCGGTTAGTACTTGGATGGGAGACTGCCAAGGAAGTCCAGGGTTGCTAGGCAGAGCCAGGCAATGGCAAACTGCCTCTGAACATCTGGTGTCTTGAAAACCCTACAGGGTCACCATAAATTGGTTGCAACTTGAAGGCAAAAAATATAATAAAATAAACAATAACATCTAAATATTCTCCAATTTGGATTATGGGGGTCAGAAATTGCAATTTTGGTAGGGTAGAAATCAATGTTCCCTCTAAGCTGTGGAGTCTTGTGAGCAAAAATTCTACTTTGTGAGCTACTGGCATGAAAGTTGTGAGTGAGCAATTTGGCTACTGCATAAATTAGTTGCTTTGGAGCCATCCTTCCTGAGCTAAGACAAAAATGTGTGAGCCGGAGGCTAAAAAACGGTGAGCTAGCTCACACTAACTCAGCTTAGAGGGAACACTGGTAGAAACAGAATCTGGAGGGGGGAAAACCCAGCTTGGTTTGAATGTGAGCTACTTTTCAATCTTGTTTAAGAGCAATTGAGCGTGAAGGCAATGTTTTCTGGATGAGACACATGGGTGAGCCTAGCCAGTCAGGGATCCCAGTGCAAAGAAGATGCCACAGTATCACCAAGGGCAAGAGAAGTCAATCGAGAGTGAGCTCAACTCAGGACAATGAGAAATTAATCTTAAAAACTATCAAAAAACGGTCACAACACAATGGTGGGCACAAGACAGTGTGAGAAGTTTCCAGCTCAGCTTTAGTTGCTGCGGTGACCAAACTAATAAAAGTAGAGGAGAGATGAGACATTTTAAGTTTCCTAACTATTGTCCCCAGATTAATCTATAAAAACCACAAGGAATGGGTTTATGTCCTTTACCTGTTCCTGGTTCATACAAGGTTAAGATGGTCAATGTAACCCCATAACCTTATTTTTCTTTAATCTGTTGGCTTTCTGTAAATTGATGAGCCTTTGTTCAGTTTTATTGCATGCTGAGATTGATAATTTTCTTGCTTTTGTAAACCTCTTTGAATGCTTTTTTTAATGTAAATGCAGTCTAAGAACCCAGTGACTAAAGAAAAATGGACAATCCAATCCTTCCTCCCAAAGGAACCCACCCACAAGGAAACATACAGGACTCTTCAAAACCAGAGGGCACCAAACAAATAAATTGATATTAATCTGTTTTAGGGTTGCCAGATCTGGGTGGGGAAATACTTGGGAGATTTTTGTGGGTGGAGCTTTGGGAGGACAGGCGTTTAGGGAAAGGAGGGGTATCAGCAGGATACAATGCCATAGTACAAACCCTCCAAAGCAGCCATTTTCTTCAGGGGAACTGATACCTGTCATCTGGAGATCGGTTGTAATAGGGAGAGATCTCCAGGGCCCACCTGGAGGCTGGCAACCCTAATCAGCTTGGTCTCATTGGAAGGCAATCTTGGCCACCTTCAAATAATTGATCCATTCCCAGTCGGGATAAAGTACATCCACTTCGAAACACAACTAAAATCTAAAGGATGAAGGAGTCCACCCAAACACAGCCAACTACGCCACTAAGAACATAAAAAGAGCCCTGCTGGATCAGACCAGTGGTCCATCTAGTTCACCATCCTGTCTCACACAGTGGCCAACCAGTTCCTCTGGACAGTCAACAACAGGGCATAGAGGCTGAGACCATCTCCTGATGTTGCCTCCTCGCCAGGGCTATTTTTGGGCAGGAACACAGAGGAACGGAGTTCCGGCTGGCTTCCAAGTTGGCCACACCCAACAGCAGAAACTCATTAGGATTGGCTACAT
>NW_015162543.1:296912-308690 GCF_001447785.1 Gekko japonicus | reverse complement strand
GGTTTTGACAACAAACAAGGTAAACAAAATAACAAGCAAAAGGTGGGTGTGGCTGGATGACCACACTTCTTGTAACATGGGGGTGTGGCCTAATGTGCTAATGAGCTGTGCTGTCGGGGGTGTGGCGCAGTATGCTAATGAGTTCCTGCTGTTAGGTGTGGCCTATTATGCTAATGAGTTCCTGCTGGGCTTTTTCTACAAAAAGAGCCCTGCTCCTCGCTCTGGGATTCAGAGGATTAGTGCCCCTGAATGTGGAGGTTCCCCAGAGTCACCATGGCTAGTAGCCTCCATGAATCTATCTTATCCCCTTTGAAAGCGGTTTATTCCTGTGGCCATCACTACATCCCCTGGCAGTGAATTCCTCATTGTAATAACTCTCAGTATCTCTTTTGGTCTGTCCCGAATCTACTGCCAATCAGCTTCTAGTATTTTGGGAGTGGGAGAAAAATTTCTCTTTGTCAGCTCTCTCCACCCAACGCATAATTTTACGAAACTCTATCATGTCCCCCCTTAGTCGTCTCTTTTCTAAACTGAAAGGTCCCAGACTCTTCAGCCTTTCCTCATAGGGAAGGGGATTCAACCCCCTCATCATCTTGACTGCCCTTCTCTGTACTTTTCCCAGCTCTGCGATATCTTTTTTGAGATACAGTGACCAGCACCATACGCAGTATTCCAAATGAGGCCACAACATAGATCTATACAGGGGCATTATAATATTGGCCATTTTATTTTCAGTCCCTTACCTAATAATCCCCAACACAGAGTTTGCCTTTTTCACCACTGAAGCACACTGGGTTGACATTTTCACTGAGCTATCCACCACGACCCCAAGATCTTTTCCCCTTTCAGTCTCAGCAAGTTCAGACCCCGTTAGCCTCTATTTGAAACTGGGATATTTTTTGTCCCAGTGTGCATCACCTGACACTTACCGACACTGAACTTCATTGGCCACATTGTCACCCACTCACCCAGTTTACGGAGATCCTCTTGGAGCTCTTCCCAGTCAGCCTCGGTTTTCACCATCCTGAATCATGTGTCATCTGCAAACTTGGCCACTGCTCACCCCCAGTGCAAGATCATATATGAATAAATAAAATCGTGCTGGCCCCAATAACAATCCTTCTGGGACCCCCACTGCTTACTTCCCTCCATTGTGAGAACTGTCCATTGATTCCCAGTCTTTGCTGCCTGTCCTTTAACCAATTTTTCATCCACAAGAGAACCCGTCCTCTTATCCCATGACTGCAAAATTTAATCAGGAGTCTTTGGTGAGGTGCGTTGTCAAAAGCCTTCTGAAAGTCCAAGTATATAATGTCTATAAAGTCACCGTTACCTACATGCTTACTCACTTTCTCAAAGACTCTAAAAAAGTCAGAGAGGCAGGACTTGGTTCTTTCAAGATGACGAGCTACAGTTTCCTAGAACGTTAACTACTTCCTTCAGCCCTAAATTGCTGAAATAGAAAAAGTCTAAGATTGCCATGGTTTTTGGCAAGCGCTCTTGATTCCAAAAAGCATGTCCATATTGCAATACGTATAAATATTCAACTGAAAGGTGCCAACAACTTCCAGACTTAAATGCTAAATGGCCTCTAAAGTCCCCCCCAAACCCCCAAAGCCCATCATTTGGATGGGTAGGGATGGCTAGCGTAAAGCAGGTCTCCCACAGTGGGTCAGGACTCAAAGGTGGCTCTCATACAAGGCCAGGGAGCAGCAAAGGAGCAGAGTGAACTGGCAGAAGAGGCTCTGAGAAGCTTGGTGGGGAAATCTAGGGGCTTGCTTCTGTATGAAGCACAGAACACCATGAAATGCAGCCAGCTGCTCGGCAGTGCTAGATATTCCTGAAGCATCAACATATAAATATGCTAACCGAAGTAAGATTCCTTCATTTTATGCCGGAGAGAGGGAATGATGCATGGAGTTATTTTGCAAAAGGGACTGCACATTTCTTAAGAAATACGGAAAGTTAGAAGGTTAGAAGGTTCCAGGTGGGTAGCTGTGTTGGTCTGTAGTAGAAGACCAAGATTCGAATCCAGTAGCACCTTAGAGGCAAATAAGATTTCCAGGGTATAAGATTTGGAGAGTCAAAGCTCCCTTTGCCAGATATAAGTAGAAATGTAACTTGTTATCTTGTTAGCTGATGAAGGGAGCTTTGCCTCTCCAAAGCTTATGCCCTGGACATCTTGTTGGTCTCTGAGAAAAGTTAGATCTGGGTCTCACTTCCAGAAGCCAAAGAACGACTGCTTGTTGTAGAAATGCATGGATTTCATACCTGCGCATCCATCAAGAGGTGCCTCATGAGCAACATCGACGTTTTCAGGGTCTCTTTCTCCTCCGGCAGGAAGGAATCGTCCTCTTCGGTGAGCGCCTTTGCCTTGTTTACAATGAAGTCGGAGATCTGGTCATTCAAGGTGTGTAGGGACTCCACGGCTGGGGAGAGAGGGAAATAAAAAAACCAGAAGGGGCCTCTTAGGATGGACGGAAGGACCCAGTTTCAAAACAAGGACATAGCCGGGCTTGCTGCACTGGCAGGGCTACTGAGGTTCTAGAGCAGGGGTGTCAAACATGCGGCCTGGGGGCTGAATCAGGCCCCTGGAGGGCTTCTATCAGGCCCACAGTGGAACTGGCTGTCTTCTGCTTCTTCCAGTTCTGCGGCTGCTGCTGCATCATCGTAGGTTTGCAGCTTACAGATACACACCTGAACAGCATACTCAAGATTGCAAAAGCACAGACATTTTGATGTAATAATTCAGAGCAAGAGGTGTCATAAGAACATAAGAGAAGCCAATGTTTGATCAGGCCAATGGCCCATCTAGTCCAACACTCTGTCACACAGTGGCCAAAAATACCAGGTGCCATCAGGAGGTCCTGCAGTGGGGCCAGGACACTAGAAGCCCTCCCACTGTTGCCCCCCCATTAAATAAACTGTTAACTAAACAAAATATTATTATTATTATTTAATTTACACCCCACCCTCCCCCGCAAGCGGGCTCAGGGCGGCTTACAGCGATGGCACCAATTGCCGGTAAAACCAATAAAACAATATACAACAATACATTACAGATAAAAACATAAAACCATAAGGTGCTGTTAGTTGTTCAATTCATTACTTGCATATTAAGATGGCATATTAAGATGTCTACAGCTGCAAGAGTGCTAATGTTTTGAGCACGTTTTTATTTTAAGTACAAAAAACACCCCTTTGTGCTTGTGTCCTTTATAAAGTTTATATCTCCGCTACATTTTATGACACACATGGCCTGGCCCAGCAAGGTCTCATTTATGCCAGATCCGGCCCTCATAACAAATGAGTTTGACACCCCTGTTCTAGAGGGTATTTCAGTAAAGTGAGGGGGGGGGAGCAAATGTTTCTGCATGACAAAAATAATCTTCTTGCCATGCGCAAGGCTGGCATCAAGGACTGGCATGGTTAGGCTCTTGCTAAGCCCCACAGGCAGGAGAGGAGGAGGAGGTCAAGATCTGGAGAAATCACACCTCATTGCTTCCTAGAGGCAGCACGTCTGCTGGGAACTGGGTGTAGGGATGCAAGCCTCCACTTTGGCTGGAGATCCTGGAGAGGGTTTTTTTTGTCATTTTCTGGGTGTGGAACAGTGGTCACTGCGGGTGTGGAGGGGGAGGTATTTGTGAATTTCCTGCATCGTGGAGGGAATTGGACTAGATGACCCTGGGTGTCCCTTCCAACTCTATGATTCTACAATTCTATCCTCTGGGATTACAGCTCATCTCCAGACTACAGAGAAAATGGATGCTTTGAAGGGTGGACTCTATGGTCCTTGTTCTCTCCCATGGAGGACCCTGTTCTCCCCAGGCTCCACCCCCAAATCTCCAGGAGTTTCCCATCCTGGAGCTGACCAACCTCTCCTCCATCCCCCCACCGGTGGCTGGGGGGGACCTGTCAACCCTCCATTCATTCATTCATTCATTCATTCATTCATTCATTCATTCATTCATTCATTCATTCATTCATTCGATTTATACCCCGCCCTCTCCACTGAAGCAGGCTCAGGATGGCTTACATAAAAATTAAGCAGATAAAAAAACAGCATATATGAAACCAATTCATAAAGTGCTAGTGAATAATGTTATACAACGATGGCGAAACATTGGTAACAGATCAATCATAATGGGAGTACAGTCCCATTGGTGTTAGATCATCTTGGTCCGTTCATACCGGCGAAAGCACGGGCTAATTGTGAGATCAAGAAGGCTGGGAAAAACTGGGTCCCCAGTCTAATTTCAGCCCAAGGCATCTCGCTTCAACCGGGAAACTGGCTCAGCAAGAGTTTATCTCCACCCTTTGCCTAGCATTGCAGCCCTGACCCAAATTGTGAACCACCATGTCTTTTAGGATAAAGGAACGTGGCGAGAGATGTGGCCATGGCACTCTAAAGCATGCCGTTCGGACCACCAAGTGAAGTCAAAGTCAGAGGCCAGATACAGCCAGGGAATATTCCCCATTTAAAAAATTCAGATCCCTGTTCTGCACAACGTGGTTTCAATGGAAAAAAGCACAGCATTGGAAATCAACATATTAAACATCAATGATTGGCACAGCGAAATTTAGGAGCTGGCATCCACGGGGAAATCAACATTCCAGTTAGAACTATCAAAACGCCTTCTCAAATCGTATTTTTTTAAAAATCATTTCACATATTAATGGGAATTCCAGTACCCGTAGGCTCTCAGCACTGCACTAATCCTTTTAGTTAGGCTTCATTACTTTACAAAAATGACTTATGTTTTATATTCACTAGAATGGATATTTGTCATTACTTTGATACGTTACAGTCCATGCACTCACTTTCGGATTTTTCTTTTCAATTAATTATATTCCCCCCCCCACTCTTTTGTCTTAAGACGTTGTACATTTTTGCTGTGTCATTCTTGGAAAAATCCATGGCATTAAAAACAAATTTCTAGATTGAAAGAACTCGGGGAGAAGCGTTCGTTTCTGCTCTCCTTCTGCACATCTTGGACTTTACTTCAGATTGTGCCTCCGGCTGAAATTCTCATCAGCAGCACTGCTCTCTGTGTCCCTACCTGGAGAGGTAAGGCGGGCGGCAACCACAAACAGGGCTTTTTTGGTGGTGGCACCCCCACTGGGAATGTCTTACCCCTTGAGGCCTGCCTGGTGCCCACTTTCCTTTCCTTTACATGCATTGGCCAAAAGACCTCTCTTTACTAGGGTTGCCAGCTCTGGGTTGGGAAATATCTGGAGATTTGGTGGGTGGAAGTCTGAGGAGGGCAGGGCTCGTGGTGGAATGCCATAAGAGTTCACCTTCTAAACCGGCCATTTTCTGCAGGTGAACTGATCTCTGCTGCCTGGAGATAGGCTGTCATCCCAGGGGATCTCCAGCCACCACCTGGAGGTAGGCAACCCTATCTGGATGTGTTATCCACAGTTCTCCCGCATTTCAATGGAGCTATAGGTGAGACTCAGGCAGGGCTTTTTTGTAGCAGGGACTCCTTTGCATGTTAGGCCACACACCCCTAATGTAGCCAATCCTAATGTGTTTCTGCTGTTGGGTGTGGCCTATTATGCTAATGAGTTCCTGCTGGGCGTGGCCAACTTGGGAGCCAGCCGGAACTCCGTTCCTGTGCGTTCCTGCCCAAAAATAGCCCTGCTGCCAACAATGTATCCCCCTGCGGTGCTCTATTCTTATGTAAGTGAATGCAGATTTAATTGAACGGACAGGGCTCTTAAAGGGGTATACATAAACTTTTAGACCCCACCTCTCTCCTCAATGAGGACCTGAAGTGTCCTGCTACATCATTCTCTGCTCCTCCATTTCATCCTTCAACCTCCAAAGCCTTAAACGGCCTGGGACCAACATACCTAAGGGACTGCCTCTCCCTGTATACGCCTCGAAGAGCTTTACGCTTTAATAACCAACATCTCCTGGCAGTCCCTGGCCCAAGGGACGTCCGCCTAGCCTCGACCAGGGCCAGGGCCTTCTCCCCATCGAGATCAGGGCCCTGCGGGATCTTCTTTAGTTTTGCAGGGCATGCAAGACAGAGCTGTCCCACCAGGCTTTTGGCTGAGGCAACGGGTGTCCACCTATGGCCTCCCCGAGGTTGCTGTCTCCCACCTACCGGCCATCCATCCGTGCCATATCCATCTGTATCAATGGGCCGGAACTTTCACCAGCAGCTATAACGACTGGTTTTAAACGTTTATATTGTGCTTTTAAAGTTTATTGCAATTGCTGAGTTATACTGTGCTTTTAAAGTTTATTGTAATTGTTGAGAGATGATGTGACCTGCCCTGAGCCCGCTCGCGGGATGGGCGGGATACAAATACAATAAATAAATAAATCCATGCAACAACCCTGTGAGGTAGGTTAGGGTGTCAGCAATCTGACTGGCCCAAGGTCTCCTAGAGCGCTTCTATGCCTGAGTGGGGATCTGAACGCGGGTCTCCCTCATCCTCCCGCTAACCGCTACATCTCACATGAACACATGAAGCTGCCTGATATTGAATCAGACCATCGGTCCATCGAAGTCAGTCTTGTCTACTCAGACTGGCAGCGACTCTCCAGGCACTCAGGCTGAGGTCTTTCACACTGGTTCTTTCAACTGGAGATGCTGGGGATTAGAACCTGGAACCTCCTGCATGCCACAGATACTCTCCCACTGAGCCACAACCCCTCTCCCCTTGCTGGTTCTTTCAGCTTCTCCATGACAGACATACCAGCCATCTCTGCTTTCTGTATCCTACTTAAAAAACCTAGAAAATAATGCTAAGGGGATCTCTTTCCTAAAAAAAGAGAGAGAGAGAGTGAAAGAGGGTATCAATGGGTTGTTACCCATTTTCCCCTCCCAAACTTGGATTTTGGTGAAAGGGGGGAAAAATGACTTCTGCGCTAGAGATGTCACTGGGGTGAATTTTTCAGCCCTGCTTGTCAAAATGCAGAACGGAGCTGCTGACAAAGCCTAATTTATAAGTGTGAACAGAGCCACAGTAATGGGTCTTGGAGAAGAGAAAGCACGCCCCGGAGGATAAGAGAGATCGCTTAAACGGGAAGCAGGAAATGAAGATAGAAGTGCCTGAAGACTCGGGTCGGGAAATGAAAAACCTCTTCGACCCCCCCCCAATCCAATGAGCCCCGTCAGAGTGGAGAAATAGCTTTCCCTTGACAGGTGTGTTGCACCGGGTCAAAGCCCTGTCACACCCGGCGCTTGGGATGGCTGGCAAACGTCTCCATGGATTTGTTCCAGAAGGGAAGCCATATTAGTTCACAGCAATCAAAGTAGCATGCTTCTGCTGTAATAAATGCGTTGGCCTTGAAGGTGCAGCAGGAGTCTTTTGTTATCCATGGATCTGGGATTTCCAAGCGGCCTGGCCTTCTTTCCAAAGCAGATCTGATGCATTGGATATAATATTTCTGAGTCCATTGACAAAGACGAACTGCATGAGGAATGGCTTAAAAAAACCACAACCCAACGTGAATCTAAACAGCACCTAAAACGTCTTGTACAGTTGTCTCTAAGCCTTGCTCAGAACAAATTCAGGGCCTGGGACAACTGGGTTTGAATCTTTCACTCAATCATGGAAGCCCATCAGGTGACCTTGGGCATGCCTGTGGTTGCCAACCTCCAGCTGGCACCTGGAGATTTCCTCTTATTACAATTGATCTCCAGACAATCAAGATCAGTTCCCCTGGAGAAAATGGCTGCTTTGGAAGGTGGTCTCTATGGCATCGTACCCTGCTGAGGTCCCTCCCCTCCCCAAACCCTGTCCTCCTCGGACTTCCACCCACCAAATCTCCAGGTATTTCCCAACCCAGAGCTGGCAACCTTAGTAAAGAGGGATCTTTTGGCCAATGCATGTAAAGGAAAGGACAGTGGGCACCAGGCAGGCCTCAAGGGGTAAGGCATCCCCAGTGGGGGTGCCACCACCAAAAAAGCCCTGTTTGTGGTTGCCACCCACCTTACCTCTCCAGGTAGGGTCCCTAGGCCTGTCACAAACTCTCAGCCTAACCTACCTTCACAAGGTTGTGGTTGTGAGGATTATGTGGGGTGGGGGGGAATGATGTGAAAAGCCACTTTGAGTCCCTGATGAGGAATAAAAGTGGGATATACACAATTTTTTAAAAAAATCATGATGTGATGTTAGAGCAAGCCCACGCATTACCAATTCCCAAACCCTATTAAAGAGAAGAAAATGTCTCTAAATGGCCATTTCAGTCACCTCACTGGGAGCCGGTTGGGCCAGTGAATCCATCTCTGTTTAACTGTGACAAACTGAGATAAACAGAGGCATAACATCCAAATTGCAAGATGAGCAGGAACTCATTAGATTTTGGGCACTGGAGTTTGAAAGTCAGGATCTGAAATTTCGTAGCTGAGAGTACATATTTGGTGTTCATTATATCAGACCCCCCCCAGGAAGAGCACAGCAGTTCAGAACAGAGTCCGGCAGTGACAAAATGTCAGTCTGAGGTAAGGCCCGCTGTGGTCAGTCAGACACACATCGATATTTCTTTTAATGGATTGGCGGCATCACGAGTCCAGACGAAGGTTAAAGCAGACAGTGCCGAAACAGGATTACAGGAGAACATCAAGAAGACAAAAGTAATGCCTACCGGGGAATTATGCAACTTTGAGTGAGCTCCCATCTCTGGCCCCAGCTCCTGCCAACCTAGCAGTTCGAAAGCAAGAAATTGCAAGTAGATAAATAGGTACCGCTTCGGTGGGAAGGTAACAGTGTTCCGTGCGCCTTGGCGTCTAGTCATGCCGGCCACATGACCACGGAAGCGTCTTCGGACAGCGCTGGCTCTTCGGCTTGGGAACGCAGATGAGCACCGCAACCCTAGAGTCGGATTCGATTGGCTTTCAAGCAAGGGAAACGATTACCTTTACACTTAGAGGAGGGCAGGGAGCTGTTCCTGTTGGCAGCAGAGGAGAGGACTGGCAAGAATGGGTTTAAATTAAGGGCAGGAGAACTTTTTGACAGTCAGAGTTGTGCAACAGTGGAATGGGCTGCCTTGGGAGGTGGTGAGCTCCCCCTCGTTGGCAGTCTTTATGCAGCAGCTGGACAAACACTTGCCAGGAATGCTCTAGGCTGGTCATGCATGGAGCAGGGGGTTGGACTAGAGGGCCTGTTTGGCCCCTTCCAACTCTATGACTCTATGATACGAACGTATTCATTTAAAACATATTTAGGCCACCTTTCCACCCATCTTAGGGTCCCCAGGCCTGCAACCAATGAAAACGTTAAAACAAGCTTGTAAAATGCATAGCATAAAACAATGAAAAACAACAATTAAGGAAAATACATACACAGCTAAAACACATACCCAGGAAGGAGGATCTGTGAGGCCATGCCAGACGAGAAAGATATGGCAACAACCAAGGAGTGTCGCGAGGAAAAAACTGAGGAGACACTGATGTTGTAAGCTAGTTTGGGTCTCCCCTGGATGTTGTTGTTGTTGTTCAGTCGCACAGTCGAGTCCGTCTCTTCGCGACCCCATGGACCAGATCCCGCCAGGCCTTCCTGTCTTCCGCTGTCCTCTGAAGTTTGCTCAATTTCATGTTCGTTGCATCTATGACACTGTCTAACCCTCTCATCCTTTGCCGTCCCCGTCTTCTTTGACCTTCAGTCTTTCCCAGCATCAGGGTCTTCTCCAGTGAGTGCTCCCTTCTCAGTTGGTGGCCAAAGTATTTGAGCTTCAATTTCATTATCTTGGCCTTCCAGGGAACAGTCAGGATTGATTTCTTTTAGGATTTACTGATTTGATCTTCTTGCAGTCCAAGGGACTCTCAGGGGTCTTCTCCAGCACCATAGTTCAAAAGAATATATTCTTCGGCACTCGGCCTTCCTTATAGTCCAACTCTCGCAGCCATACATGACTACTGGGAATACCATTGCTTTGACTATGTGGACTTTTGTTGGCAGGGTGAGCATTTAAATAAATAAAATGTGACGATCCCCTCCCCCTGAATTCATTCAATGAGAGAGTAGGAGGAATGAGTCTTAATTACCCTCTGGTTTCATTTCTAAAAGAATAAAATTCTTGTTGCCATGGCTTGTAAGATTCTAAGGCTCTGATAAATGTTCCACAAGATTCCTCACAGAACACAGCTGTGGCACTGTGTTATCCCTGAAACAGTTCAGATTCAGTTCCTGATTTTGGGCACTGGAGTTTGAACGTCAGGATCCGAAATTTCGTAGCTGAGAATACATATTTGGTGTTCATTATATCAGACCCCCCCCAGGAAGAGCACAGCAGTTCAGAACAGAGTCCGGCAGTGACAAAATGTCAGTCTGAGGTAAGGCCCGCTGTGGTCAGTCAGACACACATCGATATTTCTTTTAATGGATTGGCGGCATCACGAGTCCAGACGAAGGTTAAAGCAGACAGTGCCGAAACAGGATTACAGGAGAACATCAAGAAGACAAAAGTAATGCCTACCGGGGAATTATGCAACTTTAAGGCTGACAACGAAGAAACTGAAATTGTTAAAGATCTTCTATTCCTTGGCTCCATCCAGGAACCAAAAGAGAGACAGCAAACAAGAAATTGGAAGGAGATTAAGTCCGGGAAGGGCTGCCACGAAGGAACTAGGAAAAATTCTCGAGGATGAGGACGTGTCGCTGCAACCAAGATTAAGATCATTCATGCCATAGTATTCCCCCATTGCCACGTATGGGTGTGAAAGTTGGACAATGAAGAAAACTGACAGGAAGAAAGATGATTCACTTGAAATGTGGAGGAGGGTTTTACGGGTACCGTGGACCGCCGAAAAGACAAATAAGTGGGTTCTAGATCAAATCTTTAAACAACAGATTCCCTCAGTGGTCGTTGCTAGGCAACCACAGTCATAGAATCACAGAGTTGGAAGGGGCCAGACAGGCCCTCAAGACTGAACTCTCCTGGGAAGCTAAAATGACTAAACTGAGGCTATTGTACTTTGGTCACATTATGCACCAGCAAGACTCACTGGAAAAGGCAATACCGCTAGGAAGAGTTGAAGGCAGCAGGGAAAGCGGAAGACGCAACAGGAGATGGATTGACTCACCATGGTGGCCGCCAAAAGCTTTACCGGTGCCCACCAAGTGTTATTAGAAAGTGGGCAGGGCCAGGTGGGACTTTTGCAAAGCAAGGCTTCTGATTGGTCACTGCAGATTTGATTGGCTGTGCAGATTTTTTTAAAAAAACTCTGCTTTGGCAGCAGCTTTCACCACAGCGCAAGGATCTTCACTGTGTGACTGAAAGTAAGCTTAGGTGACGACTTTGTAGCTGGTCCCACCTCCTGCAGCAGCCCTTTCATGGCAGCCATTTTGTGTCCCCCCCCCCCAAATGCTGTGCCAGAATTCCAAAGGTGCCCTCAGGCTCAAAAAGGTTGGAGACCCCTGGTTTAATCAATGCACATGTGCAACAGAAACCCAGAAAGAAAGAAAAATAAGCAAACCAAAGGAATTGCAAGCTAGGATCAACTGGGCATGCTCCAATTCCTGAATTCATTCTTAAACTGGATTGAAGGAGGAGTGAAATGCAACGCGGAACAAATGTTGGAACAATACAGGAACGGCAGTGAGGAAATCTGTTCTTCCCTCAACAGACTGCTGAGCCGGACAGACCTTTGCTCCTGTCCCTGTGCCGAATGTGGAAGAGATGCACAATTTGGGTTGCTTTGCCATAGTAGTAGGCAGTGTTCCCTCTAAGCTGAGTTAGTGTGAGCTAGCTCACAGTTTTTTAGCCTACAGCTCACAGATTTTTGTCTTAGCTCAGGAAGGATGGCTTCAGAGCAAACT
>NW_015162543.1:293686-296868 GCF_001447785.1 Gekko japonicus | reverse complement strand
ATCCTTCCCCACGCCACACACATCTTCCTTGAAAATAATGACTTGGAAACATCCGACCAGCAGGGAGCCCCTGTCTCTTAATTCTCAACTGAGTGTCACAAGCGTGCTGGATTTCCAAAACGTTTTGTAGCTATTTGTGCAAGAGTTTTAGCTGTTTAATATTTTAAAACCCTGTTTCTTGGTGTCTGTGTGGGGGGAGGGTTTCCTCTTCCTACCTGCAGCACAACACACATTTAAATGAGAAAAATAATGAGCTGATATTTCCATTCCCAGCCTTGCCAGGGATGTATCTTGCTATTTTTCGTTAATGTCTCTTTGCGATTGCCTACATTTCACACAGATTTTAAAATCATGGCGTGGAGAAACCAAACGGAGGACCTGTGGGAGCTGGAGGTCAGAACAGCTGGGGTGAGAAATAGGAACATGCCTAATGTACCATGCACGCATGCACAAAAACAAAACAAAAAGGGGAATCTCATGGCGCTTTGATGCGGTGGTTCGGAGTGGCGGGACTCTAATCCGGGAAAACCGGGTTTGATTCCTCACGCCTCCACATGCAGCTGCTGGTGTGACCTTGGGCCAGTCACAAGTTCTCTCAGAGCTGTTCTCTCATGAGCAGCTCTTGAAAGAGCTCTTACAGCCCCACCCTACCTCACAGAGTGTCTGCTGTGGAGAGGGGAAAGGAAAGGAGATTGTAAACCGCTCTGAGACTCCGAGTGAAGGGTGGGGCATAAATCCAGTTCTTCTGCTTCTTAGGGCTGTAGCTCATATCCTCAGTATGCATGAAGCAAATCATGGTCTGCAGGGTGGGGGTCCCCAACAAGGTGCCCAACAACACCTTGCCTGGTTCCCACCAAGTGTTTTCAGAGAGTGGGTGCAGCCAGGGGGCAGCTTTTGCCCAGCACAACGTCTGACCAACCACTGGAGATCTGATTGACTGTGCAGATCAAAAGGCTTCACCAGCAGCTGCTACCGGCGCTGGTTTAGTTCTGCCTCTCCTTCCTCTTTTCCAGGGCATTTTAAAAGTACCCCTCTTCTCCCCTGCACTTGGACCTCCTCTGGGGGCATGTATGGCTCCGCCTCCCAGGACAGCCATTTTATCCCTGTGCCCACCACCCAGTATCAGAATTCCAAAGGCGCCCACAGGCTCAAAAAGGTTGGGGACCCCTGCTGCAGAGAGACAGACACATACACAGAAGAGGAAAATGGTGAACAGAGACCTTAAAAGGCTACCAAATGAAAACTGGAAAACCAACAGAGCCCTTTCCCCCCCTGCTCCTTTTGGAGCTCTCTTCTGTGGACTTTCAGGCTACCTTAGCTTCTTCTGTAGAGTTCTGGAAGCCACGGTCAATGCTCAGGCAAGCTGCAGGACAGGCCGTGAGGACCACAGATCAGACAAAGGCTCCCATGCTTCCCTGGGGCTTTATAGCTGCTTCCTGTTCCAGGCAGCCAATGGCTGAATTCATGGGTGGAGCCTTCCATGACTAGGGTAGTCAGCTCCACAATGGGCAATACCTGGGGATTTGGGGGTGGAGCCTGAGGAGGGTGGGGTTTAGGGAGGGGAGGGACTTCAATGCTATATAAAACCAGAGTCCACCTTCTAAAGTGAGCCTTTTCTCCAAGTTAATTTATCTCTGTTGCCTGGAGATTAGTTGCAATAGCAGGAGATCCCCAGCCACCACCTGGAGGTTGGCAGCCCTATCTATGAGGATCTCTGTGTTCTGTAGCCCTTGGAGCCAGTGACTCTTGGTCACCACAGGGGGCAGCAGAGCTCCCCCATCTCAAGGTTGCCCGTTTGAATCTACACAGCTTCTGACCCACAGTCATATCCAGTTTGGCTCTAAGTTTGGTGTAGTGGTTAAGTGTGCGGACTCTAATCTGGGAGAACCGGGTTTGATTCCCCACTCCTCCACTTGCAGCTGCTGGATGACCTTGGGCAAGCTGTAGTTCTGTCAGAGCTGTCCTTGAAAGAGCAGTTTCTGTCAGAGCTCTCTCAGCCCCACCTACCTCACAGGGTGTCTGTTGTGGGGAGGGAAAGGGAAAGAAATTTGTAAGCCGCTCTGAGGCGGGGTATAAATCCAATCTCCTCCTCCTCCTTCTCAGCTATTCTTTAATGACAGTTTGCTGGATGTCTTGCTGAACTAGAATTCGTTAGCAAATTCAAGACAATGTGCCCCAAAGGTCAATAGGGACCAAAGGTTCTTAACTCACTGCAGGTGCTGATAATCTTGCCTTTCCCACCCTTTACCAATGTTAATTATGTCAGCTGTGCCTCTGTAGCTTCCTGTTCTATCTGCTGATCTCATTTCATCCTCCTCTATTTTTGTCGGTCTAACAACAGCTGGGAGCATCTTGTTTTGAAGGGCTGATAGCTCCTTTCCCCCTTTTGGCTGTGTACATGAGCTGAACATCTGAACATTTCTCCATATCTTCCCCCAAGAGTGCTACGGTCGGGGTCGCAGCACCTACTGGTGGTTCCCAGCCCCAAGGACATCAAGCTGGCTGCAACCAGGGCCAGGGCTTTCTCGGCAGCGGCTCCTGTCTGGTGGAATGAGCTCCCAGAGCAGGTTCGGGCCCTGCGGGACCTGGCGCAGTTCCGCAGGGCCTGCAAGACGGAGCTCTTCCGCCAGGCCTTTGCATAGGAGCCGCCGCCGCCACTGTACCACCACCGAGTTGCCATCTTCGACGGTGGATTAGATCTGGAGGTGAGCTGGCCCTGGGCAGACGCCCAGTCAACCAAAGAATGTATGTTGTCAGGTTAGGTTGACGAATGGAACTCATCTTGGATTAGAAAACCTTAACATCAAGAGCACCGCACTTTACTTAATGATTGTTTTATACTGTGCAATGATTGCTTTTATGTAGTTTTAACTGTTGTTATGGCAATTGCCTCTGTTGTAGCCACCCTAAGCCCGTTGGGGAGGGCGGGGTACAAAAATAATAAATAAATAAATAAATAAACAAACATATGACGCCGCCTGATACTGAATCAGACCCTTGGTCTGTCAAAGTCGGTACTGTCCACCAGGGGTCATTTCGTAGAAAAAGAGCTAGGGGAACTCATTAGCATAACTCATTAGCATATGCCACACCCCCTGACATCACCGGAAGCGTGTCATAAGGCCACACCCCCTGACATCACCGGAAGTGTGTCATAAGGCCACACACCCCGCCCCCAACGG
>NW_015162543.1:281234-293539 GCF_001447785.1 Gekko japonicus | reverse complement strand
TTCGTTATGTGCCCCGCCCCCCGTACCTCACCCGGAGGAACTGCGATCCCCCGCGTTCCCCCCCAAAATGACCTCTGCTGTCCACTCAGGCTGGCAGCGGCTCTACAGGGTTGCTGGGTCCCCTCCTACCTGATCCTCTTAACTGGAGATGCTGGGGATTGAACCTGGGACCTAAGCACAGGCTCTACCACTGAGCCACAGCCCTTCCCCATCAGACCACTCGTTCATCAATGTCAGTATTGTCTACTCAGACCGGCAGCTGCTGTCCAGGTTCTCAGACAGAGGTCTTTCACGTCACCTACAACCCACTCCTTTTACTTGGAGATGCCAGGGATTGGACCTGGGACCTTCTGCAGGCAAAGCAGAGGCTCTGTCACTGAACAGCAACCCTTCCCCATTGGCCTGATAGATGTGCCCCCCCCATGCATCTGATGAAGTGAAGCTTATGCTAGAATACATCTGGTTAGACTTTAAGGAGCCACTGGTCTCCCTTTTTATGTAGGTTACTCTCCGTTCCGGATTAAAGAAAGCGACTCTCACAAAATTCTCTACAGCTGAATTTCTCTACCAAACGTAATTTGTCCACGGCGAAGAACCAACACACATTCCCCCCCCTCTTTGTTTCACCACCTATGAAACGATTATCTAACAAATACGCGGTGCCAGAATGCACAGAAGCCCGTAGGCCACATAGTCTGGGGAGTAACAGCTGATCACTGATGTCAGCGTTGCAAGCGTCTCTCCTTCCCTAGCCCAAATAAGGCCCCCCCCACCGCCGCACGTAATGCGCAACCTCAGGGAACAGCATACGCCTGCAGAGTTTATTCAGATAAACATATCTGAAATGTCATATCAAAGAGCAAAGTCATATAGGTATTCAGGTGCTTTTTTGTGTGTGCGGAAATACTGACAAAAAACCCCACAAGCAATTCCGAAAAGAGGAATGGAAGCTTGGAGAAACGCAATGCCTATATATAGATAATCAGAGAAATGATGAGGGGACAAGGCCGGGGGGGGCTCATGGGGGGGTTTACTAATGCACTTGCTTCCGAGGAAGAGAGGCTAATTGCGCCATCAATTAATACAACGTACTGCAGGCAGAGAGAAGATGATTCGGAGATGTATAACAGAGGGGAACCTTGATGGAGGGGGGGGCGGCTCAGTGGCAGAGCGTCCGCTTGGCGTGCAGACAGTCCCAGGTTCGATCCCTGGCATCTCCAGTTAAAGGATCAGGTTGTAGGTGGAGTGAAAGCCCTTTGCCTGAGACCCTGGAGAGCGGCTGCCAGTCTGAGTAGACGACACTGGCTTGGAAGGACCAGATTCAGTAGAAGGCAGCTTCAAGTGTGCAAGTGGGTGTGTCTAAGGGAGTCTGGATGGGCGAGAATGTCCCTCTTTGCCTCTGAAAAAGGTTGGAAGGCATGCTTGACTTGCTGACAGGGGTATTTGCTCAGACGGCCCCTGTTCTCTGTGGGACAGGCTGTGCCCACCCCCAATGGGGTAGACCAAGTTACTGAGCAAAGATAGAAGTCGTCCTCCAGCCTAAAGAGTCTTCATACATGGACACCTGAGACTGCCATAGGTCAAAAGTAGAAAATGACATAATAATGGAATTTGTATAACTTTTTATAATGCTATGGTTTACAATGGTTTAAGTTTGTATGTTGCAAGTTGCATCTAACATTGATAAAATAAATGTTTTTTGGGGAAAAAAATCTGCATTTGCATTTTTAAATTAGTTTCATGCCGCTGCGACGCCGTCTTTCTCTATGCTTGTTCGAATGTTGTTTGGAGATTATTCTTTTAAAGCAGTGCAGAGGTGCAATGACAGTGGAGCCGCCCCGAAATGACGATAAACATATGTGGACATGCAAAAGTATGCTAGCACTCTTGAGGTGTGAAAACGACACCAAATGTAGACAGCTTTTTTGAAGATGGAGTCAAAAGGCTGGGACACCGGTGGGAAAGACAAATGGAGATTTAGCCTTAGACTTATACCTTGGTCCATCAAAGTCAGTATTGTCTGCTCAGACTGGCAGCGGCTCTCCGGGAGCTCAGGCAGAGGTCTTGCGCATCACCTACTCCCTGGTCCTTTCAACTGCAGATGCCGGGAATTGAACCTGGGACCTTCTGCATGCCAAGCAGATGCTCTGCCACTGAGCCACAGCCCCTCCTCCAGGTTATTGGAAGAAGAGCCGCTTAAGTTGGAGGAAGGCTCCTTAGGGTGGAGGAAGTGTCTTTGGAGGATATTTGGATTCCCATCCCAGTATGTGTGTGTGCTCCAACTGGTCCTGTTTCCTGGAGATAGTGCCAACTTTCTGGTATCTGTCCCTGGTCAATCACTGTCATTAATTGTTCTCTGTTTTGATCAGAAGAACAAGTATGTCTGTTAAATGTATAAACATGCGAGCATCAAAATACAAATAAATGATACTTTGATGTCAAGAGACCAGAACAGGGCTGTGAGCCCATGCTGATTCTGTCTTTTGCTTGTCTTCATTTACTGACTGTAGGTATAGACCGCATGGCTACAATAATGCTTAAAGACTCCCTGATAATACATAAGGAATCTTAGTCAGTTTCACAACCAATTTGACGTAGCTTTTTTGGGGTCAGAGTTAACAATGTCTCTGTGTACATCACAGATGCAGAGGGGGCATGAAAGACAGCAGTTAAAGTCAATAAAAGCTGGGGGCAAATGAGCAATGCTGTATATAAAATTGAGAAATAAAGCCACATTGAACAATGAAAGATTCCGCTTTGGGAATGAGATCAGGCGTCTATGAACTCTTGAGATGTGGAATGGTATGGTATAGCCTGATCGCATCAGATCTCGAACGCTAAGCAAGGTCAGTGCTTGGGTGGGAGACGAGCAAGGAAGGCCCTGCAGAGGAATTCAATGACAAACCACCTCTGCTTCTCGCTTGCCTCGGAAGCCCCTTGTTAGGTTCACCGTAAGTCGGCTACAGCTTGATTTCACTCTCTCACACACACACAAGATGGCATGGTACAGCCCAGTCTTGTCAGATCTCAGAAGTTAAGCTGGGTCAGTCGGTACTTGGATGGGAGATTACCAAGGAAGGCCCTGCAAAGGAAGGCAATGACAAACCACCTCTGCTTCTCATTTGCCTCGGAAGCCCCTTGGCTGGGGTTTCGATGAGTTGGCCACAACCTGACGGCTCATACATTCATAAAACTCCAGACCAGTGTTCCCTCTAAGCTGAGTTAGTGTGAGCTAGCTCACAGTTTTTTAGCCTCCGGCTCACACATTTTTGTCTTAGCTCAGGGAGGATGGCTCCAGAGCAAACTCATTTATGCAGCAGCCAAATCACTCACTCAGAACTTTAATGCCAGCAACTCACAAAGGAGAACTTTTGCTCACAAGACTCCACAGCTTAGAGTGAACATTGCTCCAGACTCCAGGAAGCTATTTAAATGAAGAAAATTTCAGAAGTCTGTGCTCACAAGTATAACGCACAAGATTAATTCAGAGAGCAAGCCCACTTGCTGCATACACTCTAAAGAATTCCCGTTTCCTTTCCTGTTCTCAGCCTTCGGGATGGATCTGTGACACCAAAGCAGGTCTTCGGGTAAATAGTCCCCAGCAGTGCTGCTGACCCGGGAAATCCCAGCCAGGCCAGCTCCACTTGGCTCTTCTTCTTCGCCCTCCCAGGATCAGGCTGGATCACAGAATAAATCAAAAGAGGCTGAAGGACACACAGAGGGGAGAGGAAATTGCTTTCTGCCCGGTGTATGAAATACATCTCTGCTGAAGACAACGGCAAGGAAAGAGTCTGGGGCCAGGCATGAGGTGCGGTGGATGGGTGACTCTGGGGAGCAGTGTTTCAGGGTGCCAACAGGGCCGGGTCCAGGTTTCAAGATGCCTGCAGCAAAATGACTTCCAATGGCCATCCACATGTGTATGTGCTTGTACACATCAGACCATGCCCCCTCCCTGCCTTCTAAAGGTGGAGATGGTGGTGGAAAGTTTGGTGTAGTGGTTAAGTGCGCGGACTCTAATCTGGGAGAACCGGGTTTGATTCCCCACTCCTCCTCCACTTGCACCTGCTGATGTGACCTTGGGTCAGTCACAAGCTCTGGCACAGCTGTCCTTGAAAAAGAGCAGTTTGTGTCAGAGTTCTCTCAGCCCCACCCACCTCACAGGGTGTCTGTTGTGGGGAGGGGGAGGGAAAGGAGTTTGTAAGCCGCTCTGAGACTCCAAGTGAAGGGCGGGGTATAAATCCAATCTCTTCTTCTTAAGTCGTAGCTGACTTCTGGCAACCCTGTGGGGCTTTCAAGGCAAGAGACATTCAGTGGTGGTTTGCCACTGCCTGCCTCCATGTCAAATCCCTGGTATTCCTTGGAAGCCTCGCATCCAAATACTAACCAGGGCCGACCCTGCTTAGCTTTCAAGACCTGATGAGATCGGGCTAGCCTGAGCTATCCAAGTCAGGACACTGGGGACAGAGTGGCGTGCAAGTCCTTCACATGCCTTCCACCAGCACTGGCAAGGCTCAAGGGAGCATGAGAACGTTTCACTCTCCTCCTCAACTCCGCTTGATTTTCCCAGCAGGCAATGGGTGATAACCATAGAGTTTCAAGGGCCTCCAGGGTGATTTCTCATTTCCTTTAAGAGGTGCGCCCAGGGAACAGGAGAGATATAGTAAAGACTTCTGTCTTTTAAGGGATTTTCTTTACTCAGGACTCATGATTTATGACTAGTTTTGACCAATAACAATGGCACTTATTTGGTGCAAGAAGATGCTTCAGTTCTGGTGAGGGCCACAGTGGAGTGGTGGTTTGCTGTCCGTGGTGCTGAAGACGAAGGCTGACTCCACACAATCCTCCTCCTCTGAAAATCTCCCACGAATTTGAAATTCTGAATCATATAGTCCTGTTTCTCATGTGGAATACTGCAGTGGCCCATTTTTTTAATTTCCAGATTGCGCAGGGAATGGGTAGTTGAGTAGACAACGCACGATAGGAATACCCAGAGCCGGTTTGGTGTAGTGGTTAAGTGTGCGGATTCTAATATGGGAAAACTGGGTTTGATTCCCCACTCCTCCACTTGCAGCTGCTGGATGACCTTGGGCAAGCCACAGTTCTTACAAGAGCTGTCCTTGAAAGGGCAGTTCTTGAAAGAGCTCTCTCATCCCCACCTACCTCACAGGCATTGTTCCCTCTAAGCTGAGTTAGTGTGAGCAAGCTCACAGTTTTTTAACCTCTGGCTCACATATTTTTGTCTTAGCTCAGGAAGGGATGGCTCCAGAGCAAGCTAACCTATACAGCAGCCAAGTCACTCGCTCACAACTTGAATGCCAGTAGCTCACAGAGTAGAATTTTTGCTCACAAGACTCCACAGCTTAGAGGGAACATTGCTCACAGGGTGTCTGTTGTGGGGAGGGGAAGGGAAAGGAGTTTGTAAGCCGCTCTGAGACTCCCTTGGGTAGTGAAGGGCGCGGTATAGATCCAATCTCTTCTTCTTTTTCCTCACAGGGTGTCTGTTGTGGGGAGGGGAATGAGTTTGTAAGCCGCTCTGAGACTCCCTTGGGTAGTGAAGGGCGGGGTATAAATCCAATCCCTTCTCCTTCTACTACTACTACTACTCTGGATCCAACTTCTCCAAGCTTGAAATCCCAGGCTTGGGTGCTTGCATGAAAATCTGTCCCTATATGCACGCATGCACTTTTGATGTCTCTATCCATCATGGTGTTTTGTGTCCCCCCCCCCAATTTGTTTATGTGGATGGAAGGATGCAAACCATCACCCAGAATCCCTCGAGGTGGCAATGTTTTTCTCCGTTACCAGCTTTTCAGATTTGCCAAGAGGGTCAAAATCCAGCACCCTGACAGCTCAAGAAAAAACCCTCATTTTTATGCCAATCATCTGTGGATAGAAGCTCCTAGTCCAATTTTTTTTTTTGAGAAGCTGTACCGTCCCTTCCACAGCGAAACAAAGCGAACGGATAAGCGAAGCCTCCAAAATGCAGTCGATAGAACGCGGTAAAGGTGTAATTAGATTCAAAGCTCTATTGACAAGCAGGAGTCTGGCAATCATGCAAAAAATTAGATGTGCATTGAACAAACGCTACGCGTGGAAGCGATAACAACCACCACCACCGCTCCTCTGTCCATTTTCGAAACAGCTTGGGGAAAGGTAGTGTAGAAATGATGGTGTTGTGCCCACAGCTGGACAAACAAGAAAGAATGTTCAGTGTTCGATCGACATTGAGGGCACTTTACAGAACTAAACAAAAGGATTTTTCTCTCTAAGTTCTGCACCGCTTAGGCTGGTAGAGAGGTCACTGCTAAAACATGGCTGCTGCTGAAACTGGCAGCCCTGTGTCTATTTCCATTGCAGGGTCAAATCAGAATTTACAGGTCTCCAGGACCTCATTTTAAAGGGAAATTACAGTCACAGGGCCACTCGGAAAGGGAGAGGTCAAATCCCAAAACTGTGTGGAAGTGACAGTTTTAATCACCCCTCCTTACGTGGCCCCAATCTGAATTTAGGCCCCCACGTAGCTGGAACGCACATACCAAGGGAAGATCCACCTGATTAGACCCTCCCGGTTTGGTGTAGCGGTTAAGTGCGCGGACTCTAATCTGGGAGAACTGGGTTTGATTCTCCACTCCTCCACTTGAAGCTGCTGGATGATCTTGGGCAAGCCATAGTTCAAGAACAGTTTCTGTCAGAGCTCTCTCAGCCCCACCTACCTCACAGGGTGTCTGTTGTGGGGAGGGGAAGGGAAAGGAGTTTGTAAGCCGCACTGAGACTCCCTTGGGTAGTGAAGGACAGGGTATAAATCCAATCTCTTCTTCTTCTTCTCTTCCTTGTTCTGGTAACATCTAATGATCTACAACGCAGGATAGGACTTCACTGGGCTGGAAGGTTCTTAAACCTCGCACCCAGCTGCCAATGAAGTTCAGCAGTGGTGGAGAAATGTGGAGTACAGAGATGTAATGCCATGGGGGGGGGGGAGAGGCACAGGGCAGGAACTCCTGGTGGTGGCCCCATATCAGCTGCATCATGTCATCCCAGGCTTCTTTTGTGAAAGTACTTTTTCAATCTGAAGCTTGCATATCATTTGATCTTTGAGCTCCCATACACTTCCCCCAAACCTATCACAGCAACAGCTTTGCCTGTTTAATCCTTCCCAATTTCTACTGATCATACAGTTGTATTCTTTGGGAAGGAAGAAAGTGAGATGGATACCTGCGCCTCATCAACACATCTGAGGCTTATCAACAGAGCAACAGCTGATTCCGCCCCCCAAGCCACTTTCACTCTCTCTGATTGTTTCAGCTCTTTGAAATTTCTGTCTCTTTTGGTCTCCACTTAGCAGTTCTCAGGTGTGTTTGTAGATTTCCCAGGAATGACACAAGCTAGTGATACCCAGGGTCACTAACACTCACTCCTCTAATAAATGTTAAAAGCTTCCTTTCTTTGAAATGGAGTGGGGTGGGTGGATGGGTGGGTGGATGGGTGGGAAGGAAGCCCTTTTAAAGAGACGCTTCCTTAACAAACTATTGACTGCCGGTTCCCTTCAGCTTCGGGGAGCTGACTGTGAAAGTCATGTTTGACAAACAAATGAGCAATCGTTTCTATTGCAAACAACTGCCTCGGCGCATACGTGACACAGGGAGTGAAGAAGCCCAAGAGAAGGGTCTGATGTTGTGATACACGAAGCTACTTTTTGAAGCTGGGGTCTTGTTAATATGGAAAGGATTGTTGCCTTGCCGAGTCTCAGTTCTATGCCTGAACAGTGACAAACACACAGTGCAGAAGTCAGGATTGTGACTCCTGTAAAGCAGTCCTTCCTAAACTTAGTGTACTTTGGCATGTCCTGAGAAACCAGAAATTTGTTAGAGTGAGCTACTCAGTGTGCCTGGACACTGAGGGGTGCTACATCACTCTAAGTGTGTATAGATGTTATCTCCTTGAATGGGACGCCTCTCTTTGTCTTAACTTGGGAGCTGCCCTCTGACTCCTCCTCTTGCTCTGCGCCCTTTGGTCTTCCTCAGTCTCTGCATAGGTCTTCATGGCATCTCACATCTCTACCGGTCTCTCCTGTAGAAACAAGGCCCTCATACTTGCAGGGCTCTTTTTGTAGCAGGGACTCCTTTGCATATTAGGTGACACACCCCTAAGGTAGCCGATCCTCCATGTACACGATGCCAGATTATCTGGCTATTTGTGATAAGGAAAATACTCCTTAGATTAGGCTTCTCTCTCTCCTTTCAACTGCAACCTGAATGTGAACTGAATCTCCTTGAATAAGTGTAAGTTCTCCTTCTGTGGTATACTTCTTGGGAGATTTATTTTCTGCACTCAGCATCATGCTTCCGTAGGGTTACCAAGTACCTACCTTCGAATCGGCGGGGGACACATGGTTCCCGGCTGGAACATCCCTCGGTGTAACACCATCCCATCGCCCAGACGTGATGCCAGCACGCTGGGCACGTAGCTGGGCGACGTTCCGGCAATGGAGCTGGAAACTGGTGCGGATAGTCATTTGTTCAGGGCTCTAGTCGGGGGGGAGCTCCAGGGTCGACCCTACTTAGCTCCCGAGACCTGATGAGATCAGGCTAGCCTGGGCCATCCAGGTCAGGGCGTAACACATCTGAGCACTCGATAAAAATGAACATTTCTTAAAGTGTTGGAGCTGCTTGCAGTTTGTAAGCAGACACAGGAGTGCTTAAGCACTTTGAAACAGACTGCTCTGAAAGAGATCTTTTCACAAGCAAAGTGCGCTCCCAGTTTTCATGCTGGGGGGAAAAATGTGAAAAACACTGATCTAAAGTCAGTTAACACCTAATACAACAAAAAAGAGAGCAAGTTCCAGTTTGCGTCCCTTTCCCTGCTTTAAGCTGCTTCTTCTATCGACTGCTTGTGAAAAATGTTTGAGCCGCAGACGCTTCGGAGGTCACACTCTGTCAGATTCTCCTTCTACGAAAGCGAGTCTGGCCTTTAGAGCAAGATATTTGGGAGTCACTCAATCACTGGGACAGGGAAATTACGTTATCGGCAGGTAAGAGGTGCTTCAAGCCACCGGCAATGCTGTTCCCTGCCTTCCTCTTGGCATTTCTTACCCCTTCATTTAAATTTTCGTGGACTCCTCCATGCGGCTGACCAGAAGCAGAAGATAACAGGAAGAGGAGATTGGATTTATACCCCACCCTTCATGCAGACTCTCAGAGCAATTTACAAGCTCCTTTTCCTTCCCCTCCCCACAACAGGCACCCTGTGAGGTAGGTGGGGCTGAGAGCTCTCCCGAGAACCGCCCTTGAGAGAACAGCTCTGAGAGAACTTATAACTGACCCAAGGTCACACCAGCAGCTGCATGTGGTGGAGTGGGGAATCGAACCCTGTCCTCCCAGATTAGAGTCTGCGCTCTTAACTGCTACACCCAACTGGTTCTTCATTATGGAAGAGGAGTTTCACTGAGAAAAGGTATGTCAAAGAGGATAAAAAATACTCCAGAAAATGGTGACCCTGACCTGGGTAACCCAGACTAGCCCAATTTCAGCAGATCTCAGAAGCTAAGCAGGGTCAGCCCTGGTGAGTACTTGGATGGGAGACCACCAAGGAAGTCCAGGGTTGCTATGCAGAGACGGGTACTGGCAGACCACCTCTGTTAGTCTCTTGTCTTGGAAATCCCATGGGGTTACCATAGGTCATATGCTGGACCCAGTCAGCGTTATCTGTAGTGTAGTAAAACTGCTCTGTATCTTTAAGACTTGTTGCACCTGGGAATTGGAGTCCACAGTTAGGGGTCCCAGAAGCTTCCCTCTGACTGGCTCATTAAGAGTAATTTCCTGAGCTCAGAGGCGCAAAGATAGGAGTTTTATTGTTCTTTTCCATTTTCTTTGTCCTTCAACCCTTACTGCAAGGAGAGGGGAAACCCATCTCTTTCTCACCACGGCTATAGAACTGACCTAGATCACAAATGTAACTGTCCACCCAGCCATCTGGTCGATTGTGAGTAAATGATCTTCTGAATGCGTGTGAAGTTAAATAAAGATGATTTAAGCTCTCCTCAGTAGTCGTGGTTGACTCACATGTAGACAGCGTTGGCTTAGCACAGCTCGCGCTGGATAGGGCAGGTCAGCTGTGACTTGATAGCCAAAAATAGGAAAGCAAAAGGAAAATGGTGAGTCTGTAACCTTTGTATGATGGGATTTCAGGAGTCTCTCAGTGGCATTCCAAGCCCTTCCGCTGAACAGTTTAGGGTGGTGATTGAGGCCTTTGCTGGAATAAACCAAAGATCTGGAAATATGCTGCAGCCGGTGTACCCATGGATGGGGCCAGGAACACACTGAGGGTGGAGTAGGGCTTGTCATACCACCGGTGCAACATTCTACCACTGACAGCCCTGTCTTTTCACTTGAAAACCCCACAGGGCACACGGGAGAGTGAAAATACAAGTGGGATATAGCATCGTCCTGGTTGTTAAAAAGTCTTCATTGCGGGTTGATCTCTTGGTTCCCCCACATTTGGAAGGGAGATGGACGGCCAGACACCTCCATCGTGAGACTCCCTCCCCTTATCTTCCTGACAGAACCTCCACCCATAGATTTGTCGTTTGTTACATCCCTTGTTCTTTGAATCTCCCTGAATTTAATTTGCTGGCGTCCCTTTTGTTAGTCCTTTACAGTTTTCTTATGATTGATTTTAAAGTGGTGGGGCTGACTTTGGACGACCCCTGGTGGAGCTTTTAAGGCGAGGGACATTCAGAGGCGGCTTGCCATTGCCTGCCTCCACATCACAACCTTGGTATTCCTTGGAGGTCTCCCATCTAAATACTAGCCAGGACCGACCCTGCTTAGCTTCTGAGATCTGATGAGATCAGGCTAGCTTGTGCTATCCAGGTGGGGGCTAAAGTGTACTTCAAAGCCAAGGGCTGAAAGGTGGACAGAAAGAAATAAAACCCTCCAAAACCAGAAACAAAACCTTTGCAGCAGGACTATCCGCGCCATTTTGCCAGAGTATGAAACTTTTTACCTGTTCCTGGAGAGACGTAAATTCCAATTACAGGTGGCTTACAAAGGTAACAATATTACTTTCATCCAGAATGTGACTGTGGGTTTTTCCCATCAATATCAAGGCCCTGGGTAAGTTTGTCTAATAACAATTTTGCATATATTTGATTAGGATCTTAATTATATGTTTGCCTATCCAAATAATTGTTTATCTACCTGAGGCTCCCCTCCCGGAGGAAGTGCTGGAAAAACAAGCGCGTCTTATCGCGGCTAAGCATTCGTGGTGAGCAGCGGTTAAATGCTCAGCTGGGCAATCGTAAGCAAACAGCAGGGTTCTGGACTAGAGAGGAAGCTCCAGCTGCAGAAAAGACTCCCTTGTGAGCTTCAAACTGCAGGTCTCAGCAGGGGGGAGGGGGAATGGGAGCACCATGTTCCAATCCTTCTTGTGGCATCATTCAGGGGGCGATACAATTCTCTGACCTCATTGACTCTCTCTTGCTGCTTATAAATATGCAGGAATTTTTGTCCTTTGGTGGTGCAAGGCAGAGAAAGCCTTAAACCTCTGCCTCTATTCTCTTTCCCCCACCGGCTAGTCTGCATGCAATGTATGAACACTGCCTTCTATCACTAGAGGGTAACCCTCTGCCTGTACGTGCCCCAGTCTGGTCTCTGCAGCCCTGTCTGCCAGCCAGCATGTGCAAGCAAAGCCTTTGTCCCTTATCCTTGCTGTTGGCAGGCTTCCCACAACGGGCAGAGGGAAGGATAGATGTAACCAATGAGGAGCAAGAGCGGCGGACTCTAATCTGGAGAACTGGGTTTGACTCCCCACTCCTCCACATGAAGCCAGCTGGGTGACCTTGGGTCAGTCACGAGTTCTCTCGGAGCTGTTCTCTCAAGAGCAGTACTGTCAGAGCTCTCTCAGCCCCACCTAGTTCACAGGGTGTCTGTTGTGGAGAGAGGAGGGGAATAAGATTACAGGCCGCCCTGAGACTCCGAGCGAAGGGTGGGGTATAAATCCAACTCTTCGTCTTCTTAATAAGGAAAAGGGTAGGGGGGTGGGGAAATCAGCCAGTTCATGCTGCTGGGGGAAGATTTTGTGGGAGTGGCGGGATTTCCAAATGGTTCCCCCTCCAGCAATTCCTTGGAGGCCCCCAGCTTGTACATGAGCATAACAGAGGGGACAAACTGGGGGAGTGGGGTGGGGGAGCACAGAAGCTGCCTTGACGTCTTGCTTGTGAGCTTCCTTGGAAGGAGGAGGAGGTGGTGGAGGAGAAGAAGAAGAGGAGGAGGAGAAGAAGAAGAGGAGGAGGAGAAGAAGAAGAAGAG
>NW_015162543.1:267751-280968 GCF_001447785.1 Gekko japonicus | reverse complement strand
AAGCAGCCAGTTCATGCTGCTGGGGGAAGATTTTGTGGGAGTGGCGGGATTTCCAAATGGTTCCCCCTCCAGCAATTCCTTGGAGGCCCCCAGCTTGTACATGAGCATAACAGAGGGGACAAACTGGGGTTGGGGGAGCACAGAAGCTGCCTTGACATTTTGCTTGTGAGCTTCCTTGGAAGGAGGAGGAAGAGGAGGAGGAGGAGAGGAAGAAGAGGAGGAGGAGTAGAAGAAGAAGGACGAGGAGTAGAAGAGGAGGAGGAGATTGGATTTGTACCCCGCCCTTCACTACCTGAAAGAGTCAGGCAGACTCCTGCTAGGAAACAGGATGCTGGTAGAGGGGAGTGGTCAGTCCAATCCATTTCTTATGAGCACAAAGTGTTCTCATTCCTGGGCTTTCCCTTGTACCGGCAGACTCCCGTGCCCAGGATAACACAGGCCCGCCGAAGCAGCACCGCCAAACCGCAGGTCTTGCACCATGTCAGGAATATAAATATTGCTGCCTCCTGTCTGAAAAGTCACGCGCGCGGGGGGGGTGCCGGGGGGGGGGGGCGGCGGCAAAAGCAAGCAGAGCATTAATAAGAGACCGTACCGGGGGCTCTCGCAGTCGTTTCAAGAGGATTAAGTGAAGCTCCCTCCTCTGGGAATCCAGGGATGAGTCATACTTTACTTTTCCCACTTGGTTAAAGGGCAACTGAGCCCCGCTTCTGGAAAACGGTATGTGCAGCAGTAAATCAGACTGAAGGTGATGGAATGTCCTCTCGGAAAGGGAAGGGGAGATTTCTACATGGAAAAAGCTGCCATTTGAAGGAGAAAGTCAGGTTAGAAGATGGACTGTGGAGCTTCCCTGCACAGAAACAGTCTACCTTCCTGGTCCTGGCACCAAAGCTCCAGAACGTTCTCCCCAGGGAGACTCATCTGTCTTGTCCTGTTACTGGCTTCTGCTGATGGGTGAAGACTTTTTTGGCTTCCGTGGTGTTCCCTCAGTGATCTCTCCTTCCCGACTGATGTTTTAATTGATGTTTTTATGTCTTTGTACGTATTTTAACTCTGCTTTTAATGATGTGTGAAGTTTTTCTCCCTCTCCCAAAACACTAGAACTAGAGGGCATCCAATGAAGCTGATGGGCAGTAGGAAAGGAAACACTTCTTTACACAGCAAATTATTAAAATGTGGCATTCGCTGCCAGAGGATGTAGTGATGGCCACAGACATACAGCTTTAAAAGGGGATTAGATAGATTCATGAAGGACAGGTCTATCAGTGGCTACTAGCTATGGTGGCTATAAAAGAACCTCCATGTCCAGAGGCAGTACACCTCTGAATCCCAGTGCCAGCAGGCAACATAAGGGGAAGGCCTCAGACTCTATGCCCTGCTGCTGGCCCTCCAGTGGAACTGGTTGGCCACTGTGTGAGAGAAGACGATGGACTAGATAGACCAGTGGTCCAATCCAGCAAGTCTCTTCCTATGCATATATAGGGAGGGGGTTGATTTTAATGGATTTAAAATATGATCTTATCATGTGTGTTTTAAATGGTTAACCACCTTGGTGGCCCTTGTGAGGGGAGAAAGGTGAAATATAAATTTTGGGAACAGATAACTAAACACCTCTGAATGCCAGTTGCTGGGGGGCAAGGATGGGGAAGGGCTGAGCCTTGGTGCTCCTGCCTGTGAGCGGTGTTCCCTCTAAGCTGAGTTAGTGTGAGCTAGCTCACCGTTTTTTTAGCCTCCGGCTCACACATTTCTGTCTCGGCTCAGGAAGGAGGGCTCCAGAGCAAACTGATTTATGCAGTGGCCAAATCGCTCGCTCACAACTTTAATGCCAGTAGCTCACAAAGTAGTATCTTTGCTCGCAAGATGCCACAGCTTAGAGGGAGCATTGCTTGCAAGCCCTCTGGAGAAACTGGCTGGTCACCGCGGGAATCGGGACACTGAGCTCGATAACTCTTTGGCCTAATCCAGTTGGCCTCTTCTTAGGTTGCAGCTTGCAGAGTGGTACAGCTTCCCTGTTTTACAGTGTTGGTTTTGTAGATTCGTTTGCATTGTGTAGACATAGATGTTCTTGTATAGATGATTTATACATAATGGCATACATCATTGACATGTATATATATATCTATATTAGGTAAAGGTAAAGGTTTCCCACGATTTAGGTGATATTTATACATAACAGCATACATCACTGACACGCATATATGTCTATATTAGGTAAAGGTAAAGGTTTCCCTTGCTCGAAAGCCAGTCGAATCCGACTCTAGGGTTGCACTGCTCATCTCCATTCCCAAGCCAAAGAGCCAGCGCTGTCCGAAGACTTCTCCGTGGTCATGTGGCCGGCATGACTAGACGCCGAGGTGCACGGAACGTTGTTATATTAGTGACCGAGAAATTCACAAGGGAGAACACCTAGGATATATCTTTCTGAAAATCTGGAGTAACTCCCGGATTTGCACCAAATATGGAATGTTGGAAAAAACACCTGAGAGTCATTCCCCCCACTGACACCTAGTGGGGTGCAGTGGTTAGAACTTCAGAGAGAGAGACCCGCGTCCTACTCTCCACTCTGCCATGGAAGGCTGCTGGGTGACTTTCAGCCAGTCACACACTCCCAGCCTAACATATTTCATAGGGCTGCTGTGAAGATAAAACGGAGGAGTGAAGAATGATGGAGAATGATGTAAACCCCTGGGGGTTCCCACTGGGGAGAAAGGAGCTGTATAAATGAAGTTAGTAAATAAATAAACTAATGTGCTGTACGTGCATATGCAGACTCTACAAAACAGACAAACAAACAAACAAAAAACCCAAGTGACATCGCAACATTAGATGCATGAAAATAAAGAACACCAGGTACGAAGGAGAAGCCACCTTTAAACGGGGATTTGAGAGGCTCAAACTGAAACGTAGAAGAGAGAAGAAGAGATTGAATTCATACCCCGCCTTTCACTACCCAAAGGTGTCTCAGAGCGGCTTACAATCTCCTTTCCCTTCCCCTCCCAACAACAGACACCCTGTGAGGTAGGTGGGGCTGAGAGAGCTCTTGACAGAAACTGCTCTTTTTCAAGAACAGCTCTTATCAGAACTACGGCTTGCCCAAGGTCATCCAGCCAGGTGCAAGCGGAGGAGTGGGGAATCAAACCCGGTTCTCCCAGATTAGAGTCCGCACACTTAACCACTACACCAAACTCCCTCCTAAAGGAGGGAGAGGATTGGATTTATACCTTCACTACCCAAAGGAGTCTCAGAGTGGCTTACAATCTCCTTTCCCTTCCCCTCCCCACAACAGACACCCTGTGAGGTAGGTGAGGCTGAGAGCTCTTTTGAAAACTGCTTGTGAGGGAACAGCTCTGAGAGAACTTGTGACTGACCCAAGGTCACACCAGCAGCTGCATGTGGAGGAGTGGGGAATCAAACCCGGTTCTCCCAAACTGGAGTCCAGGCTCGTAACCACTACACCAAACTTGGAGAAGACTTGCAAACTCCCTAGCCCCCACTGTTGGGAGAGTCCCCGGTTCGAGATTCCCACTACGAATGCTGACTTGATGCATCTCATGTAGGGTCGCCAGGCTCCACGTGGCGCTGGAGTCCTCCTGGAATTGCCACTGATCTCCGGACAACAGACCTCCCTTCCCCAAAGAAAATGGCGGCTTTGAAAGGTGGGCTCTACGGGGTCACATCCCTGCTGAGCTCCCTCCTCTCCCCAAACCCCACCCTCCCCAGGTAGGGTTGCCAGCACGGGGTTGGGAAATTCTCGGAGATTTTGGGGGTCCAAGCAGCTATTTTCTTCAGGGGGGCCGATCTCTGTCAACTGGAGACGAGTGGTAATTCTGGGAGATCTTCAGCCAGTAGAAGAAGAAGTGTTGGTTTTATATCCCCCCTTTCCCAGTTTGGTGTAGTGGTTAAGTGCGCGGACTCTAATCTGGGAGAACCGGGTTTGATTCCCCACTCCTCCACTTGCACCTGGCTGGATGACCTTGGACAAGCCATAACTCTGGCACAGCTGTTCTTGAAAAAGAGCAATTTCTGTCAAGAGCTCTCTCAGCCCCACCTACCTCACAGGGTGTCTGTTGTGGGGAGGGGAAGGGAAAGGAGTTTGTAAGCCGCTCTGAGACACCTTTGGGTAGGGAAGGGTGGGGTATAAATCCAATCTCTTCTCTTCTTCTCTTCTCTACCTTTCAGAGACTCAAAGCGGCCTACAATTGCCTTCCCTTCCTCTCCTCACAACAGGCACCTTGTGAAGTAGTTGGGGCTGAGAGAGTTCTGAGAGAACTGGGACTGGCCCCTAGGTCACCCAGCAGGCTGCATGTGGAGGAAGAAGAAGAGTTGGTTTTTATACCCCGCTTTTCTTGACCCGAAGGAGTCTCAGAGTGGCTTACCATCACCTTCCCTTCCTCTCCCCACAATGGGCACCTTGTGAGGCAGGTGGGGCTGAGAGAGTCCTGAGAGAACTGCGACTGGCCCTAGGTCACCCAGCTGGCTGCATGTGGAGGAGTGGGGAATCACACCTGGTTCTTCAGATTAGAGTCCACCACTTTTAACCGCTGCATCACCTGGGCACTGGCAACCCTATCCCCAGGCTCCACCCCTCAAATCTCCAGGAATTTCCTGGTCCACAGCTGGCGATCCTAAATGGTGGACAACATTTTGCAAAGGGCCTCCAGCGTGTCTTCCCAAGATGGCCCCTGAGCTGAGCTGTGAGCATTGATTTTAGCACCGGTGGTATCTCGTCGTTCCAGACTCTCCTCGAAAAGATCTGCTTACCGTGTACCCTCACAGAGGAAGCAAAGACAGCAAACACAAGATGTGCTACAGAGACGCCTATTAGCAACCCTTTCTCTCCCCCACCCCCAATGAAATCACAACTGGGCACTTCCCAGAGAAGCAGAAAACCATTTCATTACAGCCGAAAAACATCTCTGAAGAGAGCTCCCTCTCCGGTCCTAGGAGAAGCAATTATTTTAGACATTGATTATCTCCAACATTGGAGCAAAATAGTTGCGGGAAATGACCGCTCCATTCGAAGTCCACCATTTCGTAGAGTAAATTAACTCGCCGTGGGACAGGCCGGGGGGGGGGGACACGGCACACGCAGGTAAACAAATGTCCCTCTTAATATGCAGATTAATGGACATGACATAACTCCATGTGTTAATTTAAAGCGTGATTAATTTAGGAAAGAGAAACAAGGCTGGCATGAGACAGAGAGCTTGCTCATCAGCGTGAACAGCTATGGGGAGGGAGGGGAGAAGTTACCATAGCAACCTACTTGGTAGAAACACAAGAAGTGGTCGGCTCCCCCCCCTCCCACTTTGCTCATCAATGCAGCATTAATGAGACATAGATCCAAGCAATTTAAATTAGTGGGGCGGGGGTGGAGGCAGAACTTGAGAGAGGGCAGAAACCGACAAATAGTCTTATTTATGTTGCACACATTCCGCGCAAAGGAGAATGTAAATTAGAGTTGCCGGGCCCTAGCTGGCAACCCCAGGGAGGATTTAGGGGGCAGGGACTGGCCAGGAGGGCAAAACCGTAGAGTTTTTGCAAATCCTAGAGTGTCTCATGACATCATTTCCATTTTTCATCATCAGTGACATCAGCAGCCCCCCCTTTCCTCTTGCTGGTCCAACAAACTGGGTTGCCAGGAGATCTCCAGCTATAGCCATAGTAGAAGAGTTGGCAGTCCCAATGTGAATATTCCTAGTGATCTATTTATCACCCCAAATAACATCCTCTGTATTTGCTTTATTTCAAAATTTTATCCGCCGCCCAGGGTTGCCACTTACTTGCTTGTGGTGGGAGTCTTCCTGTTGATGCTCCCATATCTCCCATGCTTACTCAGTAGAACAGTGGGGGAAGTGGGTGGATGAGGGCAAAGCAATGTTAACTGACATCATGAGACTCTAGGAATTCCCCGAAACTCTATGGCTTACCATAGAGGTTTGGGGAATTCCTAGAGCATCATGATGTCACTTCCAGGTGAAATGCAGAAGTGACATCACAACAGTAGTTGACACTTCCCCTCCATGTGCCCCATCCTCAAAAGCTGCTGGGAATTGAGGGTGGGGTCCTGGCAGACCCACCCTTACCCCCTGTTGTAATCCATGAGGCCCTCTAAGTGGCTTACAAAGCGCACTGGAACAGCAGTGACAAAATCAAGTAACGCCACTGAAAACTTTTTAAAAATCTAATTAAAACTATGAAGACTGCTAACCGAGGGGATCCAATAAGCATTGGTAAAAAAAACAGCCCAGGGTATAAACCAGTGACCCCCCAATGGTAGAAGAAGAGAAAAGGCAGTCCTTGATGTACTCTGGTCACTTGAAGGCTTTATGGGTTAAAAGCCAGTACTCTGAAGTCAGAAACAAACCGGAAACCAGTGAAGGCCTTTAAGTAAGGGCTCAAACAGACATAATGAATACGACGTATCTCCATCCAGCCATAAAATGAAAAATCTAGGCTCATGCTGCCTTAATTTGCCTTGGGATTGTGCAGGGAAGGAAGAGAAGGTTTAACACTTCAACCTTCACTAAGTTTGGTTATTCAAAAACTGGCTCCACAGAGAACCACATTTACTATACCCTGAGTTCCATGGCAGAAGAGGCAGGATAAAAATGTGCTTAATTTATTGCACGTATGATAAGGACTATTTATTTATTTATTTCACATTTACCCCACCCTCCCCGCTAGGCAGGCTCAGGGCGGCTTCCAGGAACTGACAAGCAGTATACATTCACAATAAAATATAAAACATCAGTTAAAACATAACCAGTCAATATAAAACATTCATTAGATGGCGATAAAACTAAAGTGCAATTTAGGGACACATTCGGCGGTACCGCCGCATTAGCTCGTATGGGATCGGAGTTCGGCACAGGGCGCTGCTGGTAAAACGTCGCTTCTATCGGAACGCCTGCCTGAAAAATTCTGTTTTCACGGCCCTGTGGAACTGCGACAGGTCCCGCAGGGCCCTGATCTCGGCAGGGAGCTCGTTCCAGTAGGACGGAGCTACAAACAAAAAAGCCCTCGTCCTGGTCACCATCAACCTGGCTTCCTTAGGGCCAGGGAGGGCCAGGCGGTTTTGTGTTCCTGATCGCAGTGCTCTCTGGGGAACATGCGGGGAAAGGCGGTCCCTCAGGTAGGCTGGTCCCTGACCATAAAGGGCTTTAAAGGTCAAAACCAGCACCTTGAAGCAAATCCGGAATGCTATTCCGGAATTGCAGTAGTCCAACCTCGAGGTGACCATAGCGTGGATCACTGAAGCCAGATCTTTGCGTTCGAGGAAGGGAACCAACTGCCTAATCAGCGGAAGATGGTAAAAGGCTGCCTTGGCAGCGGCTGCTACCTGGGCCTCCATTGTTAAGGAAATATCCAGGAGCACTCCCAAGCTCCTGACTAGTGCCTCACATTTTAAAAAAATCGAGGATTCACATATCTACCACTTGGGCCACTTGCTAATTTTGTGGGTAAGAGAAATGTGGAGGCTGTCATATGGATGTGGCATTTCTCGCCATCTTGGAATGTATTGAATTTGCTGATATATACACTGTATATTTCATTGTAGGATTTTAACTTTTAGTTATTTTTTGTCTGTTCCTTAGCTGTAAGCCGCCCTGAGCCCTGCTTGTAGGGAAGTGCGGCCTACAACTCCTCATTCTTCCACATGCAGCTGCTGGATGACCTTGGATCAGTTACAAGGTCTTTCAGAGCTGTTCTCTCAAGAGCAGTCCTCGAAAGAGCTCTCTCAGCCCCACCAACCTCACAGGGTGTCTGTTGTGTGGAGGGGAAGGGAAGGGAAAGGAGATTGTAAGCCGCTCTGAGATTCCTTTGGGTAGTGAAGGTTGGGGTATAAATCCAATATCTTCTCTTCTTCTAAAAATTTAATCAATCAATCAAACAAACAAACATTGTTCCCATGAAGGACCTGGAAAAAGAAGGGCTTGAAATGTGCACCCCTTTTCTTAAGTCTACATAGCCCAACTACCATCTTCCCTCTTGGTCTCCATCAATAGCCGGAAGAGGGAAGTGAGGGTAAGGGGGAAGTGTGCACTGAATTCTATTATACATATTTAGACTTCATTAGGTTACATGGGAATGAATGGAACCGGCTGCTCGCGTTACGCCTCACACACAGACAGAGCCGGCAACTTGTATCTTTTTCCCTATCCTTAATTCTATAACGGTGGGCCATCAGTCTTGGTGTGACTTTTATTTCTCAAATTCAATTACCTTTTAACTACGCGGGGTTGAAAATTATGAATGACAAAGTTGGAAAGCAATTTCCCATTTCTGGGCTGCTGAAGTACCTTGACAGAATTTTCAAAATGGATTCGCCTCTAATCTACCGGAGGCAGATGTGCCACGTGGGCAAATCGCCGGTGATAAATGTCCAGTGTGGCGGCCTCCGTGAGAGGTGTGGGCACTTCCCTTCCCCCTCTGGATCGTAAACACATTTAGAGCAAGAGCTGAGCCTCTGGTTTGGGCAGCCCTCCGGGCAAGATGAACTCAGAGGGGCTTCTGTCTTCAAGTGGGTCACCTTCCTTGTGACTACACCCCCCCCCCCTTCTGGACCCAATAGCTCTTGCTGCCCAGAGGGGGGAAGACGTGGCAAAAGGTATTAGCTTCTGCTTCTCCTGTCACTGCTCCCTCACTGAAAGAGAGCTTTAAAAGAGGCAGAAATCGCCAAGCAAAGAAGTCGCATGAGCAAGGTGGCACCAGGGGTTGGCAGCACACCGTGCTCATGTGTGGAACTATGCATGAGAACACTCATGAAGCTGCCTCATACCAGGTCAAACCCTTTGGTCTGTCAAGGGTCAACTGTCTGATTGTCAACTCAGACTGGAAGTAGCTCTCCAGAGTTGCCAACCTCCTGGTGGCACCTGGATATCTCCCGCTAAGGGTGGACTTCCCCAGACAACTGAGATAATTCCCCCCAGAGAAAATGGCTGCTTTGGAGGGTGGACTCTATAGCGTTATACCCTGCTGAGACCCCTCCCCTCCCCAAACCCTGCTCTCTTCAAGCTCTCCCCCCCCCAAAAAAAATCTCCAGGTATTTCCCACACCAGTGCTGGCAACTGTACCATGGTCTCAGGTTGAAGTCTTTCACATCACCTACCGCCTGATCTTTTTAACTGGAGATGCTGGGGATTGAACCTGTGACCTTCTGCACACCAAGCAGATAAGAACGTAAGAGAAGCCATGTTGGATCAGGCCAATGGCTCATCCAGTCCAACGTTCCGTGTCACACAGTGGCCAAAACCCAGGGGCCACCAGCAGGCCCATAACTCCAAAAACCCTCCCACTGTTGCCCCTCCAAGCACCAAGTATACAGAGCATCACTGCCAATGCTCCCTCTAAGATGTGGAGTCTTGTGAGCAAACATTCTACTTTGTGAGCTACCGTCCGGCATTAAAGTTGTGAGTGAGCGATTTGGCTCCTGTATAAATGAGTTTGCTCTGGAGCCATCCTTCCTAAGCTAAGACAAAAATGTGTGAGCCAGAGGCTAAAAAACTGTGAGCTAGCTCACACTAACTGAGCTTAGAGGGAACACTGACTGGACAGTGAGTTCCATCCATACCTTGTAGCTAATAGCCACTGATGTACCTCTGCTCCATATGTTTATCTAATCCTCTCTTAAAGCTGTCTATGCTTGTAGCCGCCACCACGTCCTGTGGCAGTGAATTCCACGTACTCTTTGGGTGAAGAAGTGCTTCCTTAATCTGTTCTAAACCTAGTGCTTATCAATTTCATTGCGTGCCCATGAGTTCTTGTACTGTGAGAAAGGGAGAAAAGTACTTCTTTCTTGACCTTCTCTATCCCGTGCATAAATCCTGGCTATTATGGCATTAGCGACATTAAAGCATAAGCCCTACTCCAAATCAAAGGGTTCCCTAAGAATATGGCTGCACATCTATGGTAATATCAATATTATTAAGAGTAAAATTGAGTATACTGCAGGGCAATAAAGCCTCTTCAGTTCCCAAAGAAAAGGATATTATAAAAATTATAATAAATTATTCTGTTTTATTACTCTCTAAAATGCCATGACAGAACTTCACATCATCCCCCCCCCTCAAGCGTACGATGCTCCATCTAGTGTGAGAGGCACTTGACACTGCTAGCTGGAAAAGTGCCAGTGTGGTGAAGAAGGAGATTGGATTTATACCCTGCCCTTCACTACAGCGGAAGACAGGAGGGCCTGGCGTGATCTGGTCCATGGGGTCGCGAAGAGTCGGACTCTACTGTGTGACTGAACAACAACAAAAACTTCACTATCCAAAGGAGTCTCAGAGCGGCTTACAAACGCCTTTCCGTTCTGGATTAGGACCTGGGATATCCAAGTTCGAATCCCTGCTTTGCCACAGAAGCTTGCTGGGTCACCGTGGGTCTGTCCTATACTTTCAGCCTACCCTACCTCGCAGGGTTGTTGAGAGGATAAAATGGAGGAGAGGAGGATGACGTAAGCTGCTTTGTGCCTGATGGAGGTAAATAATAAAATAGCCAGTCTTGCGTACTGCGAATAGTAGCTGTTCTCCAAGGTCTCAGGCAGACAGAGAGATCTTTCCCGTTCCTGAACACCTGCAGACACCTGGTCTTCAGATGCGGAATGAGATGGTTCCCAACTCCAGGTTGGGGAATTCCTGGAGATTTGGGGATGAAGAGCAGGGTTGGGGGAAGGGAGGGGCCTCCACAGGGTATAATGCCACAGAGTCTACCTTCCAAAGCAGCCATTCCTCCCAGGGGAGCAGATCTCTGTGGCCTGGAAATAAGTTGTAATTCCCCAGGCCCCAACGGGAGGCTAGACACCCTACTCTTAATTCCCCCCAAGAAAAACCTCGGAAATAAAAAACTGAGTACATTGGGGACAATAGCTATAGCCTTGCCCTTCATATGTTGAGCTAAGTTTCCACTTGCAGGGATTATTCACATTAGGGGACTTGAGGGGAACAAATGTAATCCCTGACTGACAAGAAGAAGACAAAGATGAAGAAGAAGACGAAGAAGACGAAGAAGACGAAGACGAAGAAGATGAAGAGGAGGAGGAGGAGGAGGAGGGATTTATACTCCACCCTTCACTAAAGGAATCTCAGAGTGGCTTACAATCTCCTCTTCCTCTCCCCACAACAGACACCCTGTGAGGTAGGTGGGGCTGGGTGAGCTCTTTCGAGGACTGCTCACGAGAGAACAGCTCTGAAAGAACTTGTTAACTGATCTGAGATCACACCAGTAGCTGCATGTGGAGGAGTGGGGAATCAAACCTGGTTCTCCCAGATTAGAGTCTGCGCTCTTAACCACTACACCAAAACTGGTTCTCAGCACAGTCCGTTCTACCTCCTCACCCTGCTGCTGCCTCATTACCACCTCACTCTACAGCACGCTTAGACCAGGCCTGAGATCCTTCATTTGGAGATGCCTGGGGCTGAACGAGACACCTGCCTGCAGCCACACCGAGGCATGGCCTGAAACGGCTCTCTCCACCCGGCTTGGTGAAAAGTCAGGAGGCCTGAGCAGTAAGCCCCGAGATGCCCCACTGTAGTTATGGGCCTGGTTGAGTACCTGGCTTCCTGAAAGCCCTAATTAACTTCCAGTCCAAACGACAGGCACACGTAAGTGCCCTCGAGTTGGGGATGACTTCTCCCCTGTATACGTGTCACTTCCTTTCCTGATCTCATCTGCCTTTGGTAATTAACACCACACAAAGCCGGTTTTGTCAACTGGCTGGGCTGGATCATGTATTTTGTGATGTTGATTTATTTGGGGGATTTATAGGCCGCCTCACCAGGCAGCTCACAAGTAAAAATGATGCCACAAAATCATTAAAATACTATAAAATGATCGATAGCAAAACCAAACAGGCCACTAAAAACAAGCCAGGGGCAAAAGCTAGGGTTGCCAGGTCTCTGGCTACTGGTGGGAGATGGGGGTGGGGTAGGGTTGCCAGATCCAGGTTGGGAAACTCCTGGAGATTTGGGAAGGACAGGGAACTCAGTGGAGCACAATGCCATACAGTAGTGGAGCCTGGGGAGGGCAGGGACCTCAGAGGGGTTATAATGCCATAGAGTCCACCCTCCAAAGCAGCCATTTTCTCCAGGGGAACTGATCTTTTTATTCTGGAGATGAGCTGTAATTCCAGGGGATCCCCAGGTCCCACCTGGAGGCTGGCATCCTTAGCCAAAACCCAACTGAGTATCCTAACATGTATTCATAAAACAGACAGAAGCAGACCATAAAGCATCTGAAAAGATTTAGAAAAACCCCTAAGCTATATGCCGGGATAAAAGGGAACAACAACTTCAAGCAAACCAAAAGAAGCACAAGCTCAGAAATGCTTCCAACATCTTCTATTGCCACAGCGTAAGCAAAAGCCAGAGCCATGCGCTCCCTGCAACCTGTCCAGGCTCAGCTGGTACTTTTTCAAGAGAGCTCGCTTTGAAGAATCCGTGTGAGAGCCAGAGTGGTGTGGTGGTTAAAGTGCCGGACTAGGATCTGGGAGATCCAGGTTCGAATCCCCACCTGTGCCACGGAAGCTTGCTGGGTGACCTTGGACCGGTCACACGCTCTCAGCCTAACGTACCACACAGGCAGAGTTGCCAGCTTCAGGTTGGGAAACACCTGGAGATTTGGGGGAGTGGAGCCTGAGAGGAGAGGGGTTTGGGGAGGGGAGGGACTTCAAAGGCGTGTAAGGCCATAGAGTCCACCTTCCAAAGCAGCTATTTTCTCCAGGTGGACTGATCTCTGTGACCTGGAGACCAGTTGTAATACTGGGAGATCTTCAGATACCACCGGGAGTCCTAGGGTTGCCAGCTCTGGTCTGGGAAACACCTGGGGATTTTGGGGGTGGAGCCTAAGGAGGGCGGGGCTTGGAGAGGGGAGGGACTTCAGCAGGGTGCAATGCCATAGAGTCCACCTTCCAAAGCGGCCATTTTTCTCCAGGCGAGCTGATCTCTGTTGCCTTGAGATCAGTTGTAATCCCAGGAGATCTCCAGCCATCGCCTGGAAGTTGGCAACCCTACTCTCAGGCAATGTTCTCTCTAAGCTGTGGAGTCTTGTGAGCAAAAAAATCTACTTGGTGTAGGAAAGCAGTGCAGAATAAATCACTATTCTCCTGCCTGGAGATTGGAAACCCAAAGGTATTTGTGTGCTAACAGCATGAGAAGTCTGGTGATTGCCTACGCAGTCGGTTTAACCTTGAGAGAGTGGGAGTGGCAGAGATAACAGAGAGC
>NW_015162543.1:256183-267470 GCF_001447785.1 Gekko japonicus | reverse complement strand
TTTTCAAGGACAGCTGTGCCAGAGCTTGTGATTGACCCAAGGTCACATCAGCAGGTGCAAGTGGAGGAGTGGGGAATCAAACCCGGTTCTGTGCACTTAACCACTACTCTCAGGGTTGTTGTGAGGGTACAATGGAGGAGAATGATGTAGGCTGCTTTGGGCCCCCACTGGGGTGAAAGGTGAGATGTAAAAAAAGCAAATACATAGGTGTATTCTAGCATACATCTGCACCTAAGTATAATCTTGCATGCTGACCATAATGCTTCTACTCATCTTTGTGTGAACGAAACCTTAGCTTCTCTTCCGCTGCCATTTAGGATTACCAAATGGACCTTTAAAATATAACATTTGCCATCATGCAAGCACATTCCCCCCCTTGAAAGAAAAGAAGTGGTCAGATTGACAATCTGGGATGGTGGAGCTCCTCCTCTATGATGACTCCCCTATTAAGATTTCTAGAAAGGATAATCTATAGGGGAATAGTATTTCTTCTTTGTGATTATATTACCGTATGGAGTAATTTTTCCTGACACAAAAGGTCATTGCTTCTGATGAGTTTTCGAACAGGGTAACAGGGCACTGGCTTCCTCTGACAGCAAAGGGCAAAATGAGTTATTAACAAGGCGACGATACTGATTTTTTATTAGTCAATTTCTCATTTCTGTTCCCTTGGAAGCTGGAGACAGGCATTGGCTTGGAAGAGCCCCAAAGGAAATATTAGAGAGTGTTCGATTGAGTGCCTGTTATACTGAGGAGGGAAATCGTTTGAAGTATGGAAGTTCCAGATCATCTTCCCCCACAATTATCTTTTACGAGGATTTGTTCAACCAATAAAAATGGAACCGTTCCGGCCAGATGTCCCAGGGATCGGAGGTCAAGCCCGGGTCAGAGACACCATCGAAAGGTAAGAAACGAAATTGAGGGGTGGTGATTGTTCCTTTGGTCTGAATGGATGCATGAATTACCTCTTAATAGTCTTTAAAGGAACGTGATGAGAACGAATCTGAGTTTTTAAACAACCTTGTTTTTCAGAAGGGGATCTCTGATTGGGTGATTTTGGAAGGCAGAGCCAAGCCTAGCCCTACAAACACATGGCGCTGAGTAGGACTTCTTCGGTGCTGGCCTGTCACTTAATTAAAGCAATCAGTCATCTGAGATTTAATCAATTAAATACACACCCACATTTGCATATACAATGACTTATCTAAAAAAGGGGGGGACTTTTTAAAGGTAATTCATATGAGTGTTAAAGCAAGCACCACTTGGTATGAGGCAAGGTTGGATTATAGGGTCAGGGAGGATTTATGGAGGTTCATATTATTATTTATTTATTTATTTATTAATCACCCCATCCCAGTTTACACTGGGCTCTGGGCACTGTACAAGGCACAATGCCATAAAATATACAAAACATTAAAACAATGTATAACTTAGTAAAAATGACAGTACAAAATAAAACGATCCAAGATGGCAATTTCCCTATAATATTATCTGCCTCAATTCCATGTAGACTTTGCTACCATTGTTATTATAGCTTTATTTCTTTTCTGTTTGAGATCTTAGGGTTGCCAGCTCTGGGCTGGGAAATACCTGGAGTTTTTGGGGATAGAGCTTGAAGAGGCAGGGTTTGGGGAGGGGAGGGACTTCAATGGGGTACGATGCCATAGAGTCCGCCTTCCAAAGTGGCCACTTTCTCCAGGCGAAATGATCTCTGTTGCCTGGAGATCTCCAGCCACACCCTGGAGGTTGGCAACCCACTAGTAATTATTTAAAAATAAAATATTTTTAAAATGAATAAATGGCTCCCACTTCAGTGTTCCCTCTAAGCTGAGTTAGTGTGAGCTAGCTCACAGTTTTTTAGCCTCCGGCTCACACATTTCTGTCTTAGCTCAGGAAGGGATGGCTCCAGAGCAAACTAATTTATGCAGTAGTCAAATTGCTCACTCACAACTTTAATGCCAGTAGCTCACGAAGTAGAATTTTTGCTCACAAGACTCCACAGCTTAGAGGGAGCATTGCAGGTCATTCAGCAGCCCCATATGGGACGATTTTCTGTTTTTGCACCCAGGTGTACTGCAAGTCTAAAGACTTCCTTTTGTGGAAAGGCTGTGGCAAAGAGCTAAGGAACGTCTGACAAACTGGAGTCAGAAGACAGACGGGGCGCTAAAGCTTTTCAGAGAACGATTCACCAGGACCTGACAGTTTTAACTCTTTTTCCTTTGCGAGAGGGCTGCACCTTGAAACTAAGAACAAGATCTTAATGAGTTCCGGAAAAGCCAGCCTTGGTGTTCCTCGCGGGGGCTCCAGACCATTAAAAAAACCCACAACAACCAGCATCAAAGCAGCTGGATCTTTTCATCCTCCCGTTTCCATGGTTTTCCACTCTTGGAAGGTGACATGGCTGCGGCCAAGGCTGTTCAAGCCATCGGTTCGAAAAACAAAGAGAAGTAAAGTCCTCTGCAATATATACCTGAATGTCAACTGAGGAGGGAAGCTTATTCTAGGAGCACACAGCCTTAGAGAAGAATCATATTTAATATGCAGGTAGTTCTTGAGAAGGTCCAAAGCCCTTCACCGGTTTGCACCGGTTTGCCACCTTCGCCAACGGATTTTGCCTCTGAGACATTTCTTTAGGATGCTTTCGGACAGTGGAGCCAGTCCCAACGGAAGGTGGGACCCAGTGGCATCCTAAAGAATCAAGGAAGTGGATATATCTGCAGTCATATCTCTGCATGGCTGTTGTTGTTGAGTTGCACAGTCAAGTCCGACTCTTCGTGACCCCATGGACCACATCACACCAGGCCCTCCTGTCTTCTGTCGTGCTCCGGAGTTTGCTTAATTTCATGTTGGTTGCATTGATAACACTGTCTAGCCATCTCATCCTTTGCAGTCCCCTTCTTTTACCTTCAGTCCAGTGAGTGCTCCCTTCTCATTTGGTGGCCAAAGTATTTGAGCTTCAGCTTCAGTATCTGGCCTCCCAGGGAACAGTCAGGGTTGATTTTCTTTAGGATTGACTGATTTGATCTCCTTGTAGTCCAAGGGACTCTCAAGAGTCTTCTCCAGCACCATAATTTGAAAGCATCTATTCTTCGGCGCTTGGCCTTCCTAATGGCCCAACTCTTGCAGCCATACATACTGGGAATGCCATCGCTTTGGCTAGTCCAGTGGAATCCAGTCACCATAAATGTTCCCAGGGTATGGCTGCAGATTGGAGGACAACTATACCAGTAACCTTGCTGAAGTGAAGCAGGTCTGGATCAGGCCACTGTATGGTTAGGAGATCTCCTGGGAAGCCTGTGGATTGCACCCAGGAAGAGAGGAGGGATATGAAATAGGGATTTTTGCAGCCCCACAAAAATTGCTGTTCCAGTTTGGTTCGTGCAAACTGATCCAGCAAGTCTTTACTTCAGTGTCAAGTTTATGTGTTTTTTAAAAATGTCGCATCTGATTTTCCCCATTAAAATTAATGCATTATAATGTTATTTTGGCTGATAAAGGGCATCACCACCTAACGTATAAAAAGGCATTAAATTGCAAATTGTAATATTGATTTTGCGGTTTCGATTATACTTTGTAACTCCCTTGGTGAGTGGTTTGTTGCAGAGTGAGTCATACATCTCCCAAAAAACAGAGAAGTAAATTTTGTGGAAGTGTGCGAATGCAGAACTTCGCCAGAACTCCGGTGAAAAGGGATTACAGCGAGGAAGGCACAGGGGAGTCCACAGTGCCCCCCCCCACTGTGCACTCATTTTCCCCTTCCTCCTTTGGGCTCAGTCTAGTTGCCAACCTCCAGGTGGGGCCTGGAGACCTCCTGGAATTACAACTGACTTCCAGATGACAAGAGATCAGTTCCCCTGGAGGAAATGGCTGCTTTGGAGGGTGGACTCTCTGGCATTATGATTCCTCCCCTCCCCAGGCTCGACTTCCAAATTTCCAAGACAGAATCTGGCAATCCTAGCAATGCTCCCTCTAAACTGCGGAGTCTTGTGAGCCAAAAGTTCTACTTTATGAGCTACTAGCATTAAAGTTGTGAGCGAGCAATTTGGCTCCAGCATCAATCAGTTTGCTCTGGAGCCATCCTTCCTGAGCTAAGACAAAAATGTGTGAGCCAGAGGCTGACAAACTGTGAGCTAGCTCACTCTAACTCAGCTTAGAGGGAACACTGAACCCTAGTCCAATCACCCCTGCCAACCGTGATAGGTTGGGTTGCCAGATCCAGGTTGGGAAATACCTGGAAATGTTGAGGGCAGGGTTTGCAGAGGGGAGGAGCTTCAACAAAATATAATGCCATAGAGGCCCCCCTCCAAAGCAGCCATTTCCTCCAGGGGACCTGATCTCTGTCGCCTAGAGATCAGTTGCAATCCCAGGAGATCTCCAGCCACCGCTCAGAGGTTGGGGACCCTACAGGTAGCTGCTCCTTCTCCTTGCTCCTACCACAGCTCATTCACGAGGAGAGGGCAGGCAGAGGCAGAAATGGCAAAGAGAAGCCTGTGAGGTAGGTGGGGCTGAGAGAGCTCTCTTGAGAACTGCTCTTTCAAGGACAGCTCTGACAGAACTACGGCTTGCCCAAGGTCATCCAGCAGGTGTAAGTGGAGGAGAGGGGAATCAAACCCGGTTCTCCCAGACTAGAGTCCACGCACTTAACTACTACACCTGGATCTGGCAACCCTATCCCCCATCCCCTGCCGGTGGCCAGTGGGGACCTGGCAACCCCACCCATAAGACAACTGCAGCCCTCCCTCTCTGTGTTACGATGGCTGTGTGAGATGCAGTCTTGTGAATATGGCCAGGGACTTTTTAAGCAGAGTTTATTCCAGAATGAACAGCATAAAACAAGGCAAGGGAAGTGAGGTTCCATAGCAGCTTGCTTGGACCCACACCAATGTTTCCTCTAAGCTGTGGAGTCTTGTGAGCAAAAATTCTACTTTGTGAGCTCCTGGCATTAAAGTTGTGAGCGAGCGATTTGGCTACTGCATAAATTAGGTTGCTCTGGAGCCGTCCTTCCTGAGCTACGACAAAAATGTGTGAGCTGGAGACTCAAAAACTGTGAGCTAGCTCACACTAACTCAGCTTAGAGGGAACACTGACCCACACTGTAAACAGAAACAAAACCCGGCCTGGAGTAGCTCCAGATGCTGGTACCTTGAAACTATACCGAAACAGGGACTAGACGTCTAAACATTGCATAGGGTTGCCGGGTTTCCCTGGCCGCCGGTGGGGGATGGGGGATAGGGTTGCCAGATCCAGGTTGGGAAACTCCTGGAGATTTGGGGCTGGAGCCTGGGGAGGACGGGGACCTCAGAGCGGTACGATGCCACAGAGTCCACCCCCCCCCAAAGCATCCACTTTCTCCAGGGGGACTGATCTCTGTAGTCTGGAGATGAGGTGTAATTCCCGGGGATCTCCAGGTCCCACCCGGAGGCTGGCATCTCTAACATTGCAGGATCCCTTCTCCTGAAACAAACACAGCAGCTAGAAGCTCTGAAGGAATCAAGAGTTCCCCCTCGCAATCCCAGCTACATATTGTACTCTGCCTCCCTCTCCTGGTCCTTTCTCACCACTTAGCATCAGAAAGAGTCAAGCCTCTGCAAAGCCCTAGCAACCCTGCCAGGCGACAATCCTCTTCCTTTCAAAAAGACGGCCATTGTGGGGTAGCTGTTAAGCCTAACAGGCCAGGACCTGGGATGCCCAAGTCAGAATCCTCACTCTGCCATGGAAACTTGCACTCAGCCTAACCTACCTCACAGGGCTGTTGTGAGGATAAAATGGAGGAGAGGAGAGTGATGTGAGCTGCTTTGGGTCCCCATTGGGGAGAAAGGTGGGGTATGAAGGGAGGGAGGGAGGAAGAAAAAGAAAGAAAGAAAGAAAGAAAGAAAAGAAAAGAAAGAAATATAGAAGAACCTACACAGATTTTTAAAAGTTAGTTTGCTGAAAAGGACCAGTGCCTGGCTACTTGAAGGGATCCAAGAACTGGCACCAGGATTATATGAACGAATATATAGCTGATCAAATTTTACGTTATCACCTGTGATGTGGGTTAAGGAAAGAAAGAAAGAAAGAAAGAAAGAAAGAAAGAAAGAAAGAAAGAAAGAAAGAAAGAAAGAAAGAAAGAAAGAAAGAAAGAAAGCTGCTGGGAGAAGACATCCAATCATCCCTATATGTGTGTAAGTCGATATGTTTTTGTTGGATTGTTAAATATTTATATATACATTTTAAATGTTATTGCAATGTTTTCAGTGTTTTAACACCTGCTGTTTGCCACCCTGGGGTAAAAAGGCAGCACATTAATGTTTTAAATAAATAAATACATAATAAAATGTGTGCTCTCTTCTGTCTGTATATCTGGGCAGGACAAATGGGGACTGGGGTTACCGACCCCAACTTGGGAAATCCCTGGAGATTTGGAAGCACTGCCTAGGGAGGGCAGAGTTTGGGGACTGAGCGGAGCTCAGCGAGGATGTGATGTCATAGAGTCTGAAGCTGCCATTTCCCCCAGGGGAGCTGATCTCTGTGGCTGGGATCAGTTGTCATTCCAGGTCCCCCTGGACTGTCAGCAACCCTAATGATAACAAGTGATGGAGCCCCAAGTATCCTGGGATTGTAGGACGACCCAGCAGAGACCTATGCTGTGCGGCATAACTGGTTGCCAACCTTCCAGGTGGGGCCTGCGGTTCTCAATCGGTTAAGCTTGCTGATAAATTCTAGACTCCTAATTTCACGTAGGACGTCTTTTAGAACTAGCATACAGTGATCATATTAGCAGCTAGGGTTGCCAACTCCAGGTTGGGAAATTCCTGGAGATTTAGGGGTGAAGCCTGGGTAGGGTTTTGGGAAGAAGAGGGACCTCAGCAGAGTACAATACCATAGAATCCATCTACAAAGCATCCATTTTCTCTAGGGCAGGTGTGTCAAACATATGGTCCAGGGGCTGGAACTGGCTCTTTTCTGGCCCGTGAGTGACTGATGCGAAGGAAGGGAAAGCAGGCGGTTGCCTGGGGTGGGGTGGGGTCCGCACAGATGCACACGGTGAGGTTTGTGTAGTCAAAGCTGTCAAGAAATAAAAGGAAATGGCCAGGTGGTGAGTATGGTATCCCTTGGGAGAAAAAACCCTAGTCTTTCATATGATTAAATACATTTATGGTTTTTTTGTGTGGATTTCCCAGTAAAAAAAAATTGCTTTCACTCCTAGGAATCAATTGCTTTTGTTTTTATTTTGAGTACAAATGATATTGTTTACTGGGTTTGCCTGTATCATTTATAAAGTTCATGTCTCTGGTACCCGGCCTTACATTGGATGGCACACATGGCCTGCCCTGACAAAGTAACATTTACTTCAGATCATCTAGCCCTTGTAACAAATGAGTTTGACACTTCTGCTCTAGGGGAACTGATCTCCGTAATCTGGAGATCAGTTATAATATTTCCCCTTATGTTCCCATGATTCCAGGAGGGGGAAAGAAACAGAGACATGAAGATCAGGTGGCCTTCCCAAATGCTTCATTTTGGAACTCCAGGCTTTCCAAATCTGTTTTGCATATTAAGCTGTACGGTTCAGTAATTTCTCACTGGAGCCAAGCTTTGAAATCTTTTTTGTTGAAGAATGGTTACTTGCAGGTCATCAGCACTGCTGAGAGTTGTAATATAGAAGTAAGAGCCTTCAAAAATATACGGGAGTAATGTGAGAACCAGCATCCCACAGTGGCTAGAGCAGAGATGTCGAACTCATTTGTTATGAGAACATAACAAAGAGAACAGCTCTGAAAGAACTTATGACTGACCCAAGGTCACACCAGCAGTGGCATGTGATTTCATTCCCCACTCTTCCACATGCAGCTGCTGATGTGATCTTGGCTAGTCATAAATTCTTTCAGAGCTATTCTCTCAAGGGCAGTTCTCGAGAGAGCTCTCTCAGCCCCACCTACCTCACAGGGTGTCTGTTGTGGGGAGGGGAAGGGAAAGGGATTGTAAGCCGCTTTGAGACTCCTTTGGGTAGTGAAGGGCGGGATATAAATCCAATCTCCTCCTCCTCCTCCTCTTCATCCTACTATGAGGGCCGGATCTGACATAAATATCACTTTGTCAGGCCATAAAATGTAATGCCAGGTACCGGAGATATAAATTTTATAAAAGACACGGGCAAACCCAATTCATGATATTATTTTTTATTCAAAATACAAACAAAAGCAACTGATTCCTAGCAGAGAAAACAATTGATTTACTGGAGAGCCCACAAAAGCCCCCATAAATGTATTTAATCACATGCAAGACTAGGTTTTTTCCAAGGGATTCCATAAAAGGGGGAGTACCTTACATTTCTATACATAACAGTTGCTTGCAGGCTGGGTAAGAACCCTGTATGAGCCAGTTCTGCCCCCACAGGCCTTGTGTTTGACACCCCTGGGCTAGAGTGTCAGGCTAGGACTCTCAAGCTTCAAGTTCAGATCCCCATTCTACCGTGGCAGCTTGGGCCAGTCACTCTATCTCAGCCTGACCTACCTCATAGAGCTGTTGTGAGGATCAAGTGGAGGCATGGAGAATGATATTGTAAGACATTTGGGATCCCCGCCGGGGATAAAAGTTGGGTATAGAAACCTAAATAATATTGCGCTCACTCATTTCATCTGATGGGGACTTGCTTGTATTTAGGATGCTAACTGAATTAATGTCAGGCCATCTAGCTCAGGGATCCCCAATAAGGCGCCCAAGGGCACCATGACAACCCACCGACAACTTTTCTGGTGTTTATAGAAAGGGGCTGGGGCTGGGCGGGTCTTTTGCCCAGTGAGATTGCTGATTGGCTATGCAGATTTTTGATTTTTTTGGGGGAAAACAACAACATTGCTTTGGCAGCCACCAAACAAAGGATCTCCAGTTACTGAAAATAGGCAGCACAGACTTTGTGTGACCGGTTCTGATTTTGTGGTAGCCATTGTGTGGCAGCCATGTTGTGGCTGCACCCGCCAGACTGTTTCGGAATTCCAAAAACATCTGCCAGCTCCCAGAGATTGGAGAGCCTTGATCTCTAGCTTGATATTACATTTATTCACACTGCGATGGAAGGAGATTTGGGTTGGGGCTAGAACAAAAATGAGGGTGTGCAATAATGAACATAAGGAAAAGCAATTAAAACACCCCTACCCCTGAAGGAAGCTTTTAAAAACTGCACGGCCAATCAAATTTCCAAAGGCCAATCAGGAGCCTCGCTGGGCAAAAGACCCACCTGGCCCCACCCACTTTCTTACAAACTTGGAGGGCACCAGAAAAGTTGTCAGTGGGCTGTCCCTGAGCTAGATAATCTGGGTTCAGTTAGCATCCTAACTACAAGCAAGGCCTCACCAGTTGTATTGATCTGATTGATTTATTCCATTTATAAACCGTCCTCCCCCGAAGGGCTCAGGGCGGTGTACAACATGTAGCAACGTATCAATAATAAGATCATACAAACAAGTTCAGTAAAACAATTAAAACCATACAGTACTACAGTGTCATCCTCTAATGGCGTCTGATGTCAATTAATGCCCTCCCCATGGAGAGGGGGGAGGGTGAGAGGTGGAGGCCAGGCTTGATGGTAGACTGTTGCTGTCCTCAACCAAAGGCCTGGAGGAACATCTTTGTCTTGCAGATCCTGTGGAACTGTCCAAGGTTCCGCAGGGCATAACATCCCCAGGCAGAGAGTTCTACTAGGCTGGGGCCAGGGCTGAAAAGGCCCTGGCCCTGGTTGAGGACAGCCGGATATCTTTTGGGCCAGGGATCACCAGGAGATTGTAATGCTCTTTGGAGGGTATGTTGGGAGAGACAGTCCCGAAGGTATGCTGGCCTTAAAGGTTAATGCCAAAACCTTGAATCTGACTTGGTACTCAACCTAGAGCCAGTGCAGCTGGCAAAGCACTGGTTGAATGTGTCCTCTTAAAGGGGTCTCCGTAAGGACCCGGGCCGCTGCGTTCTGGATCAGCTTTCAGACTTTCACTTCTGGCAATGAGCCATCGTCAGAAAGCAGACTGCAATCCTGAAGAGCAAAACCAGCAAAACGTATGTCTCTCCTTTGCTAATCTAATCAGCCCCGTGTACTTGGCTTGTTACTGGAGCATCATAAAAAGAAAATCAGATGATTGCTTTCCATTTACAGGAGCGAAGATGACCGCTCATGAGCATTAATTGCCCAAATTAAATCTTTCCATCAAGAAGGGAGATGAATGGTCCCTGCTATCAATCAGAGGGAAACCAAGGGTTGCGTTACTTTGGCACGGATACAACAACAACGAAGGCCCACTTAGAGAAACCTGCACGCTTCACTCATTTCCAAACCAACCCGTGGCTGGGTTCAGAACTGGAGGGGCATTAAGACCCAGCAGCCGCTAAACCCAGCCTCCCTATTGGCCTCCCACAAGCCAATGAAAAGCTTTTATGCAGATATCGCCTTTATAATCGGGAGCCACAGTCAAGGACACTTTGAGGCTCTGGATGGCTCTCCAAGGTATGGCCGGCAGTGAGTAATGTGAGTCAAATGCCGTATTAAGAACAAGATGAAAAGTGTTTAAAAATGTCCTGCAAGGCTATGGTCATAAAACAAATATGGCTTTATGGCTGAACAGTGGCTTGGGAGCTGGAGACAACCCCAGCTGTTCCTTTCCTACGCCGATGGTCACATTTTGTTGCAAACGGGGTGGGTTGTTACTGGACTTGACTCAAGGGAACCTCTTCATACGGTTGCCAGCTCTGGGTTGGGAAATACTTTGAGATTTTGGAAGTGGAACCTGCGGAAGGGGAGGTTTGGGAAGGGGAGGGAACTCAGCAAGATAGAATGCCATAGCGTCCATCCTCCAAAACGGCCATTTTCTCCAGGGGGACTGATCTTGGTTGACTGGAGAGCAACTGTAATAGCGGGATATCTCCAGGTGCCACCTGGAGGTTGGCAATTCTACCCCCCTCCCCAAACCCCACCCTCACCAGGTTCCACCTCCTAAATCTCTGGGGATTTCCCAACCCAGAGCTAGCAACCCACACACATAAGTCCCAAACAGGGGTCATTTCGTAGAAAAAGAGCTAGGGGAACTCATTAGCATAACTCATTAGCATATGCCAAACACCCTGACATCAGGGGCCCGGCGGTGGACCTGCAAGGCCGGCGGGAGTGCGAGGAAGCCCTGCCAAGGCCCTCCCTGGCCCCAGGCAGGCAGGAGTGGGGAGAGGCGGGGAGGAAGCAACTTACCCTCCCTCTTCTCCTGCCTCCTTCTGGCTGAATGAGGGCCGGAAGCGGGGCGGCCGGAAGCAGGGGGCGGGGCTTCAT
>NW_015162543.1:254472-254706 GCF_001447785.1 Gekko japonicus | reverse complement strand
TTCATGATTTAATAGTCTCATCCGTGTCCTTATATATATATGACAATATTGTATTTATTAGCTTCTGCTACTCTCAGCGGGGATCTGCGGTGGCTCAAGTGGTTAAGACGCTGAACTGCAGGCTGTGGAAGGTCAGTAGTTCAGCAGTTCGAGACCCGGGTGCCGCATGACGGAGTGAGCTCCCGTCTCTAGTTCCAGCTCCTGCCAACCTAGCAGTTCGAAAGCAAGAAATTG
>NW_015162543.1:250335-254277 GCF_001447785.1 Gekko japonicus | reverse complement strand
TTCGGCTTTGAAACGGGGATGAGCACCGCAACCCTAGAGTCAGACTCGACTGGCTTTTGAGCAAGGGCAACCTTTACCTTTTAAATAGGTACCACTTCAGTGGGAAGGTCACAGCGTTCCGTGCGCCTTGGTATTTAGTCATGCCGGCCACATGACCACGGAAACGTCTTTGGACAGCGCTGGCTCTTCGGCTTTGAAACGGAGATGAGCACCGCAACCCTAGAGTCGGACTCGTCTGGTTTTTGAGCAAGGGCTCCTTGGTGTTTAGTCATGCCGGCCACATGACCACGGAAACGTCTTCGGACAGCGCTGGCTCTTCGGCTTTGAAACGGAGATGAGCACCGCAACCCTAGAGTCGGACTCGACTGGCTTTTGAGCAAGGGCAACCTTTACCTTTTAAATAGGTACCACTTTGGTGGGAAGGTAACAGCGTTCCGTGCGCCTTGGTATTTAGTCATGCCGGCCACATGACCACGGAAACGTCTTCGGACAGCGCTGGCTCTTCGGCTTTGAAACGGAGATGAGCACCACAACCCTAGAGTTGGATTCGACTGGCTTTCGAGCAAGGGAACCTTTACCTTTACCTTTTACTCTCAGCGTCTTCTATTGTGCACAGCTTTGCTTGTTTTTCCATTAGCTGACAAAAGCATGGGTTTCTGAATGCACCACGCTTAATGTCTGGTGAACATGGACCTGCGCAGAGGACTTGTCTCTGTGACAGATTAAAAAGGAACAACTTGTTATCATGAAAGATTAAATAGCGCAGCCAATGCATTTCAGAAAGCCTTAAAACGTTCTGTCCCGAAGCTTCCAGGAATGGTCTGCTGGGGTCATATTTGGACTGACACAGGGAGATATAGATATATATTTCAAGTGCTGACTTTCGGTTGTTGTTGGTGTTCCGGACTGGGAGCTGCCACAAAAGGTTTGCTTCTGCAGACTCCCGCAAGCTGCATTCTGAACTCTCTTTTCTCCCCTGCAGCGGAAGAAACTTGAAACTACGAGACTGACCTGGAAGATCTGTGACTCATCCCCATAGATGGGCAGAATCAGGAAAAAAACCCTCCCCAAATGTGCAATTTAGATTCTCCAGTGTGCGATTCTTGCCTCAAATATGCGTATGTGGGGGTGGAAAGTGACATCAAGTCGCAGCCAACCTATGGCGGCCCCACAGGGTTTTGGAAGCGAGAGACGTTCAAGAGCTGATTTGCCATTGCCTGCCTCTGCATAGCAGTCCTGGGCTTCCGTGGTGGTCTCCCATCCTGCTTTGCCTCCAAGGTTGGCCCTGCTTAGCTTCTGTGATAGGGCTAGCCTGGGCCATCCAGGTCGTGTGTATGTATGAGACTCATGTCGTGCTGGAAAAGGGCTTACCTGTCTGCCCCGATGCCATTTCCTCAACTTAGGGATGCCAGACTCCAGGTGGGACCTGGGGATCCCCCAGAATTACAGCTCATTTCCAGACTACAGAGATCAGTTCCCCTGGAGAAAATGGAGGCTTTGGAGGGTGGACTCTGTGGCATTGTAACCCCAGTGAGCTTAGGTCCCTGTCCTCTCCAGGCTCCATCCCCAAATTTCCAGGAGTTTCCCAACCTGGATCTGGCAACCCTTCCCCCCCACCAGTGTTTCCTCTAAGCTGTGGAGTCTTGTGAGCAAAAATTCTACTTTGTGAGCTACTGGCATTAAAATTGTGGGCGAGCGATTTGGCTGCTGCATCAGTTAGTTTGCTCCGGAGCCATCCTTCCTGAGTGAAGACTAAAATGTGTGAGCCAGGGGCTAAAAAACTGTGAGCCGGCTCACACTAACTCAGCTTAGGGGGAACACTGCCCCCCACCCCCCGCTGGTGGCCAGGGGGGACTGGCTACTCTACCCCAACTACAACTGCCCCCAGGTGCTTTTAACTCCAGTAAGGGGGCCCCCGGAAATCTTCAGAAGGGTATTTCTGTAAAGGGAATAGGGTTATATTATAATAGAATGGTTCAGGAATACACTGTGAAAAACAAAAGAACAAGAGTTCAGTAGCACCTTAAAGACTAAGAAAATTTGTGGCAGGGTATGAGCTTTCGTGAGTCACTGCTCACTTCTTCAGATACAGCTAGAATGGGAGTCCATCTGTCCTATATACTGGGAAGTGCAGCGATTTTAGATGCAAAATGACGATAGCAGGGAAATGACAATAGCAGGTGAATGACAACAGCAAGCGTGATTGGATTAGGTGTGATATGCAGAGGGGTTGTAGGCAAGACAAAATCAGCATTGGTAATAAGACAGAAAACCCAGGTCTTGATTCAGTCCAGGAGGATGCCGAAAATTTTGTTAGTCTTTAAGGTGCTACTGGACTCTTGCTCTTTTCTACTGCTACAGACAGACTAACACAGCTGCTCATCTTGATCTATCACTGTAAAAAAGAGAACAAGAGTGTAGTCTGTTCTACTATTTAATGGATATATTACCTTGCTCTTACTGCATTGTCTTTTACTTTTGTCACTCCCTTGCTTTTTTGCTTGTTTGTGTTTTAAATTTGGTGTCCTAACCCTATTGCAGTCTATTGGACGTCTTGCAGTATTTGATTGTTTGAATTAGTGTAATCTGCCTTGAGTTTAGGGAGGAAGGCGGCCAATTAAGAAAATAAAAAAGTACTTTAAAAGACCTCTTGGGGCTTTTTTCTGCCCCAGTGAAGCTAAAAACAGCCTAAGTGTAGGCAGTTTTGATCAAGGAAAGGGTACACGGGGAAGATAATTAACTCCTCCATTTTCTGATCCAAAATGGTGTCTGCTGTTTGAGTCTCACTTGGGGAATGTCTCACATGTTCCAGCATCATGTGTAGCTTGGCCCCGTGGCCTCAAGGTGGCCTCAAGGTGTCCAGGGCATCCTGTCACATAGAGTTCCTCAGGAAAATGGAGGATGGGGTCAGCCAACCCTATGCAGAGTCGCCAACTTGGGGGCGGACCCTGGGGGAGGGGAAGGAGCTCAGTGGGTTGTAACGCCATAGAGGATACCCTCCAAAGCAGCCATTTTCTCCAGGGGAACTCATCTCTTCTGTCTGGAGATCAGCTGTAGTTCTGGGAGTTCTCCAGGTCCCACATGGATGTGGGCCACCCTAAACCCTAGCCTTCAGCATCTCTTGTTCCCATGGATGCCATACTCCAGTTGCAGCCTATACCCCCCCTACCCCACACACATAACCAGGCTTATATTTTCTCTAACCACCTCATCACAGAGGGTTGGCAGTTCTGGGTTGGGAAATTCCTGGAGATTTGGAGGGTGGAGTGACTGGGGAGGGTGGAGTTTGGGAAGGGGAGGGACTTCCATAGGCTGCAAGGCCATAGAGTCCATCTACTAAAGTGGCCATTTCCTCCAGGTGACCTGATCTCTGTTGCCTGGAGATCAGTTGTGATCCCAGGAGATCTCCAGCCACCACCTGGAGGTTGGCAACTCTCCTGTTATACTTGCTCTTAACTCTCTAGAAGCTTCTACTGCGGTGCACTTATGCATGCTCTCTCTCTCTCTCTCTCTCTCCCCTACCATGATGTTTTCAAATTTCTCATCTCTGCTACCTTGACCTCAAAATCCCAGCTTTGAAGTCCCCCTCTCTTGCTATCTTTGTGCATCGATCACGTGAGTTTTATATCTCATACAGACATTTGTTTAGTTATATATTAGACTTATAGCCTTCCCTCCCCTGTAAAACAGGGCTCAGAGTGGGTAACAACAATATTCATAAATTTAAATTAAAACAACTCTTACAATAATACTAGCAACCCATAGGATAGCACATAAAAAGGAAGCACAACCTAGTGCTCCTTCTCCAAAGGGGGAGAGATTTCCTGAAGTCAGGTGAATAGGAAGAACAACCAAGGGAAGGAACAGGAAGACAGGAGAAAGAGGGAGCGAAAGTCAGCCAAGATGAAAACCAGCAGCAGCAGCAGCCATAGGCCTGGTGGA